>NW_013952745.1:279827-286196 GCF_001266775.1 Austrofundulus limnaeus
GTCTTGGGACATTCTTTGGAACAGTGGTTGCTTTGTTTCCCCGATGTATAACTGGTCGCAGTCCTCCTGGCACTTAACAGCATATACAACTCTCAGACTGAAGAAGTCTCTTGGAGGAGAGACGAAACGTTTCATTAGAGAAGAACCCGTCCAGAAGACCTATACAATTTTTTTATTTTTGATTTTTTACCTGGATTACTGAGATGCATCAGGAGAACACATCATGATGTCATCAGTCACCTGGACAATTCACCTGCACTGCCATCACTAATATGCACCTGCATATATATTCATTTATCTACTGTACTAGGTATATGTACATTGTTATTACGAGTATCATGTTTTTTTTTCTTTTACTTATCTTTCTTGATTCTATCTCACCCTGTCCTGTTTTGAGCTGCTGTAATGTGAAAACTTCCCCACTGTGGGATCAATAAAGTTTTATCTTATCTTATTTTTATCTTATCTTAAATTATCTCCAGTATCAAATCCTTTCAGTATAAAAGTATCAAAACCTTTAAGACGAGACAACAAAGCAGCAGGAGGAGGTTTGGTTCTTGGTTTTCTTTGCTGCAGGTTTACTGAGAAGCTCAGAGCAGGTCAAAGGTCACAGGTTGACTTTATTCACATTTAAAGTCAGAATAGGTTCATGAACAGACTTCAGGACTGGTTTAGATCTTTATTTGATATATTTTCCTCACACCTGCTGTTCATGACTGTTGAATGAAATTAAACAATAATTATATAACTTTATTGTGAAAACATTAAAGATGAGTTGTTGACATAGTTTATTAGTGATCTGTCACAGTGGACGGCTCAGTCTAGTGTTTTTAAAACAAGTGTTTATGAAGACAGACTTTCACTGCAGAGGTTCTCAAACTGGGGTCCCAGGACCCCCACGGGTCTGTGAGCTATATTAGGGGGTCCCCAAAAAATTGTAATAAACTGTTAATTTTGTTTTTCATTTGACAAAAAAACTTCATCAATGTATAAGATGAACAACGCACTAGTAAAATAAACTTACTCAACCAGATAAACTATAATTATTCTAGTGGTATAAAATAAACTTTTAATGACAATAAGCTCCGCCCCCCTGCCGAAGCCTCGTGTCTCACCTTTGCAAAAATAAAAAAGCTTTCCTGATCCGACCGCGCCCAGTCTGACCGCGGGACTGCGCACACCTCATTTGCCCTGTCAGCGGGAGCGCGCTCCCACTGCGGGGCTTTTTCACGTTCACGTGTCTGATCTTTGGCGCGTGTTGCTCAGGTTCGCTTCAACACTGGGACACCTCAGTGGGGCGGTGCTTAGACCCAGCAGCTTTAAACGTCCACGCGCGTTCTGTCCGGTGTGCACCGCGGGGTGAAAGCAGCGCTGTGTGAAATGTGCAGAGCCAGTAAAACACAGGCTGATCGCTGATAGGCTGATTCAAGCGTCAGTCAATCACTTCCGCGTCACTGATTGGTGGACTCCGTTAAGACTCCGCCTACAAGCGTCTTATATAAATTTAATCGTCAAGCCGCCATCTTTTTCGGTTCCCTGCGGCCCGCCGTGTCTCTTTCTCCGGAACAGTCCAGCCGCCCCGCGTCAAGCAGCCACGATGGTTCTACCCAGGGTCTTCTTCGACATCACCGCTAACGATGCTCCGTTGGGCCGGATCGTCATGGAGGTAACGGGAGCCGGCAGCTAGCGGGTAGCTAATGTGGCTAACAGCGCGCGGCCTTCTCCGCTTAGAGCTCGAGCTTCAGCGGTGAATCATCCGCAGAGGCCTGGCTGCACCTGCGGGAACACGCCGCAGTCACGCGGAGCCTCGTGGCTCTTTTGTCTGCAGCGCCACGCGCCTTCACGGGACTTCCTGTGTGGTTCTGACACATAACGCTCCATCCCCGGGTGGGTCTGTGGGTTTGAACTCGTGACCAACCCGCTGGTTCTTTAGCTCTGTGGCTAAAGCTAACTGGGTCTGTTGAGGCAGGCCCGGGACCAGTTCTGGAAAGTTCCACTCATCCGGTGCGGTCTATGCGGGGGGGCGGGGCTCCGTCTGCACCAAGCAGGAGGCGGCCGCAGGGTGGTACCCGACACGTTTTGGTTCCACCCGAGTTTTAATGGTTCCTGTCCACTTTGGCTAAAGCTAACTGCGGTTAGCACACCGAGTCCCGCCATTTTGTTTCCCTGTTTGGGCGTTCCCCGGTCCGGGTGGGCCCGGCCCGGACCTGCAGGTTAACACGTCCAGTCCAGAACCCCCCTGTGTTCGGGTTTAAACCCAGACAGGGTTTAGGGTTACCGGTAACTTCCGGTGTTTGTATCCGGGCACGTCGCGGCGGTTCGCCGGTCTGCAGCGGTGCGGGGGTGGTGGGGGGTCTCTGCGGTTCTTCTGTCCCAAAAACAGCTGACAGCTTTATTATTGCTTTTATTTGTTTTTATTATGTTTTATTTGTTGTTTTTATTAAATAATCCTCTTTAAGGTGCAATTTAAATTGATACCTGCAGTTTAACTCTCATTTTTTTAACCATTAAAATATGAATAATATAATTTTGGGGTAAATTGCAGTTATTGCAGCAGCAACTGTTCAAGTAAGAGTTAGAGATAAAATAAAATATTAAGGCACACAGGGAAATAAAAATGCTTTAAATCAGGGGGTGTCCAAAGTTTGGCCCCTGAAGAATTAACACTAATTTGTTTACAATGTGTCTGACAGGTGTAGACAGACTTTCAGTGTTTAATTATGGCTAAATTATCACAAAGTAAAATCTTCCAATAAATAAAATTGGCAACAACACCAATAATCAGTCTTTAAATAACCAGGCTCGTAGTTTTTTACACATCCTGTGACTTCTGCTGAAAACCTGATTTGTTGCCTCCGATTCACTTTTAATTAACTTATTAAATTTGTCTGAATACAGCAGGTATTTTTCAACAAAACAGTGACTAAATCCTGATTTTATTTATCAAAGTTAACTAAATTTGGTTCTTTATTCCCCAATTATAAACTAGAAAAATGCAAACTTTGTTTCAATAATTGAAACCTGCAAAACACTTTAAAACTTTTGGATCTAAATAAATTTACACACATTTCCAGCAATAAATCTGACTGCTTTATATTTAATTTAAGTATTCAATGTTTAGTTTATTGTTGAGCAGGTAAAGGAGAAATGTTTTTGGTCCATGTGACTAAATGTTTAAACACACCTGATTTAAATAAACTGAAGGGAGAATTTGCTGTTTAATGGATCTGAAATCAAAAGTTGTGTAAAGTCACTAAGTTAATTTAAGATAAAAGAACAAACTTTAGTTAGATTTGATAAAGTTTGTGCACCAGGTGAGGCTTGTTTCAGTGCAGGTAATAAACCACCTGCTGCTGATGGGCTGAAACTTTCTCTTATTTAAAAATAAACTTTAACTTGATTTGATGAAGTAAAGCTTATGTTTTATTACAGCCACTGTCTTAATAAAATAAATTAAAACCAAAGTTAAGAGGTGAACTGATGGGTTTAATTTGCTGTGACATGTGCAGACCGGTTCTGGTCAGGTTCTGCTCCAGGCGTCTGCAGTTTCACAGTTTTTAAATTAATTTTTCTTTGTTCCCGTCCTTCAGCTCCGCTCCGACGTGGTGCCGAAGACGGCGGAGAACTTCCGCGCTCTGTGCACCTCAGAGAAGGGCTTTGGCTACAAGGGCAGCTGCTTCCACCGCATCATCCCAGACTTCATGTGCCAGGTGAGGCCTCGCCGGTCCGCTGCTGTCAGGGTCCGGCTCCTTCAGGGGGTTTTAAAATGAAACTGTTGGACCTGCAGGGAGGAGACTTCACCAACCACAACGGAACCGGCGGGAAGTCCATCTACGGCAACAAGTTCGCCGACGAGAACTTCCAGCTGACGCACACCGGCCCCGGCATCCTGTCCATGGCCAACGCCGGGCCCAACACCAACGGGTCGCAGTTCTTCATCTGCACAGTGAAGACCACATGGTAGGCCCTGACCCGGTCCAGAGCCCAGGACTTTCACTTTAATGGTTCTGAAATCAGGAGTTGATCCAGAGTTTCAGGTTTAGAAGAGGTCAGTGTTGGAGTTAACGTTACTAAACAGGATTTACGTGTTAAAACTCGAGTCCAGTTTAACTGAACAGGATTGTTTTTATTTACAGTAACAGAATCGGTCTGGTTGATTTCTGCTCCTGATCTGACTGAAAACTGATGTTCAGATTTAAATCCAGGGTTTAAATCCAGGGTTCCTGCAGATCCTTAGTCTTATAAGGCCTTAATTAACCTTAAAATGTCTTAAATCAGTCTTTCACAGGTCATAATGTTAAAACATTGTAAGTAGAGCGACTAATTCATCTCAAATATTATAATTGGTAACATTTTTTTTTTTAATTTGCCAAATGTCTCTTGAAAATGTCAGTTTTTGGTTTAATTGTCTTAAATTTATTTGAAGTGGCAGTAAAGAGGGATTAAAGTCTTAAACTTTCTTAAGCTGTGAACACTGAACTGTGGCGTGGAGATGACTGCAGCTGAGTGTTCACTCACATTAACTGTTTCCATCAAGGCTTTTTCATGCACATTTAGAAGTGTCGCATTAAAAATGCGGAAAAAAAAGTCGGATGGAAAAAGCAAAATAAAAAAAACTCAATTCGCTAAAGTTTTTACGCTCGCTTGAGGTGGTTTTTGGATGATTCACAAATTAGTTAATGTGCAAAACTGGAGATGGAAACACGTTTGCTGAATAAATTCTGACGTAGCGCATATTTACCTCACGTGACGTTCAGCTGTTTACGCTTTCCTGCCTCGTCGGTGCTGCGTAGTTTAACATTGTGTTTATTTCCCTACGTCTCCTGGCAGCGTTAAACAGCCTGTAGCTGAATACATAGAATAATTACAACTTGCCCAATAGCAAGACATTCACGAAAAAAAATCGCTCCATTTTCCCGAGATGATTAGCCTCTGCTAGTTAGCAAGTTTCACTTCCTGTTTACTACCGCAAAGCTTGTCGTCAACGTCTGACGTAATCACGCGTTGCGTAGCCTCGTCTGATGTAATCACGCGTTGCGTAGCCTCGTTTATTCACAAACAGTCGAGAGGGAAACTAGATGGAAAAAGTCTAGATTCAAGTTTTTTGCAAATTTTGAAAAGTTTGATAAAAATTCACTCCAGCTGGATGAAACAGGATCAGTGAGTCTCTAACACTCTGATGGGTTTTCTCCTCCCTGCCCTCTGCCTGCAGGCTCGACGGGAAGCACGTGGTGTTCGGCAGCGTGGTGGAGGGGTTGGACGTGGTGAGTAAGATGGAGAAGTACGGCACTGCGTCAGGAAAACCCAAGGCTAAGCTCGTCATCGCCAACTGTGGGCAGCTCTAAACTCCTGCGGGACCACCCCCTCCCCAATTTCACCCAGACCTCGTCCCCCTCAGATCTCCCCGTAGACGTGCCCCCTTAGGCTCCGCCCCCTCCATGAATCAACATTCCTCTAAATGGAGACTCGGCCGATCCATCCCCTCTTTTTGTATTCTGTTAAAAACATGTTGCTGCATTTGTGACTGCCTTTAAGTTTCTTTTGCATTAACGTTTTCCACAAAGTCCCGACGGTTTTTGTTAAATCTTGAAAGTGGGTCAAATAAACGATGCCTTGATAATGATGCCAGTGTTTGTTTTTACTGGATTTGTCAAAGTTCTTTAATAACCTGAAGGTTCTGGATAAGAATTATTTCAAATATAAAATGATTAATTTTGTAGAATGAACTTGTAAATTTAAAGTCTAAAAACTCTAAATTCAACAAGAAGCTGATGTTTGAGCTGCTGCCACCTGCTGGACACATCCTTCAACTGCAGGAAACTCAGTGCAAAACCTGCTAAACATTAACAAACTTAATGCTAGCAAAACAAGCTGAAACTTACAGTGAAGCATTAGCTGCAAGCTAAAATTAGCAAAACAGACAAGTGTTAAAATTGGCAAGCAAATGGTTACAACAAGCTAAAATTATCAATAGCTTAATGTAGCCTAAACAAGCTAAAATTGACGAAACCAAAGCAAGTTTTAAACACGAAAAAAAGCCGAAACTTCTTCAGCTACTGCTTGACACTGCCACAACAGTAGCTAAAGGTGGTAAAGCTAGGTATGAGCTAAACTTGCTCCATAAAACTGTTTGCAAACAGAAGCTAAAATGTAATATTAGCAAAATATCTTAAACAGCTGAATATAATTTAAAACAAAACTAGCATTAGAATAATAATTAAAACAATGTGAAAGCTAAATTCTGATTTTAAAACTTTACAACGCAGCCGAATGTTTTATGCATTAAATGAAATCTAAAGTTTGTGGTTAGATTTAAAGCTTTATATTTTTACAGTAAGTTTAATTTTTTTAATCCTTGGTGTCATAAAT
>NW_013952745.1:286433-287703 GCF_001266775.1 Austrofundulus limnaeus
AACTTAAATATTTAGCTAGCTACCTAAATTTTTAGGTTGCAACTTAAATATTTAGGTAGCCAGCTAAATATTTAAGTTTCAAACTAAATATTTAGCTCAAAACTAAATATTTAAGTCACAAGTTAAATATTTAGCTTGTTAACTAAATATTTAATTTGTAAGTTAAATATTAAGTTTATAAACTATGACATTTATAAATGTATGAATCATATGGTGAAAAACTGACTTTGAAAAATAAACCTGTTTTTTTTTTCTTATAAAAGGTTAAATAAAACATAAATATTGGTGGTAATTTTTGTAACTTTACTAACAACACCTCTTATTTTCCTCCTGGAGGAAGTTAAGCTGTCAATCAAACCCAGTCTGGCCCCGCCCACTTGATTAGTTTTCATGTTTTTACTGAATAAATTTACAAAAGAAGAAAGTGTCTGTTTGATGAGAGGGGCAAGTGAGGGCCCGTGGGCCCCGCCCGGTCCCCCTCGTCATCATGGATCAAAGAGTTCTCAGAGTCCTTCAGCAGGTCCGCTCCGCCGTCCTCCTCTTCTTCCCGGAGTGTCGGGTCTTCCTCTGGGCCTGCCGGGGCCGGGCCACGCACACCCCCTGCCTCTTCTTCCTGCCCGGTTCCGCTGGGCCCGTGGGGGCGCAGGACAGGCCCGTGTCGCAGTCGCAGCGGTCCAGGTTCCTCCGGGACCTCTTCAGGGCCCTCCTCAGCAGGCAGGCCTCGCCCTCCACCGGGATCCGCTGGCACCGCTTCCCGGTCAGGTACCGGGCACAGCAGAGCCCGGCGGCGCAGTCACCGGACCGGACACAGCTGGACATCTCTGGAGCTGAAACACACACACACCTGTCAGAGGGGGCGGGGCCTCCTGCTGCAAGGCATGCTGGGAGTTCTGTCTCACCTTTAGTCCTGTTGAGTCCGTCAGAGTCTAGGTTCTGGTTCTGGTCCAGGTATCTGTCAGTGTTGGATGGAGTCTTCTGGGCTCTGTTGCTGCAGCCCCCCCTCTGAAGGACACACACACACACACACACACACACACACACACACACAAAACATTAAAAACAGTCTTAGATGAAAGAGTCACCTGATTATTTTAGATTTAAACTAAAGTAAACATTAAATTGTGGGCGGAGTCTTGTCGCTGTAGCAGCTGCTACTGCAGGAAGTCTGTTATAAACTTGTTCAGGACGCATTTTAAACGTTCTGTTATTAATGCTGCTGCTGAAACATATTTAATATTATTATATATGATATTTTTATTATATTATAATG
>NW_013952745.1:289418-292192 GCF_001266775.1 Austrofundulus limnaeus
CATCCATCTGTTCATCCAACCATCATCCATCCATCTGTTCATCCAACCACCATCCATCCATCTGTTCATCCAACCATCATCCATCCATCATCCAATCATCCATCTGTTCATCCAACCATCATCCATCATCCAACCATCATCCATCCATCCATATGTTCATCCAACTATCCATCCAATCACCATCCAACCATCATCCATCATCCAACCATCATCCGTCCATCATCCATCCATCCATCTGTTTATCCAACCATCATCCATCTGTTCATCCAACCACCATCCATCCATCTGTTCATCCAACCATCCATCATCCAACCATCATCCATCCATCTGTTCATCCAACCATCCATCCAATCACCATTCAACCATCATCCATCCATCTGTTCATCCAACCATCCATCCAACCACCATCCAACCATCATCCATCCACACATCTGTTCATCCAACCATCCATCTGTTCATCCAACCATCCATCAACCATCATCCATCCATCATCTATCCATCCATCCAACCATCCATCCATCCATCCAACCATCCATCCATCCAACCATGGATTCCAGGGTTCGCAGGGTCTTAAAAATTATTAAAAAGTCTTAAGTTTGAAAATCGAAACGTTGGGCCTAAATCAGGGGTGCCCAAACATTTTCACTGAGAGGGCCAAAATTAAAATCAATCTGAAGGCCGTGGGCCAAATGTAATAATATAAGAAATGCTTAATACTTAAGTAAAGTTGTTTTAATTTTTTATGATTAAGCTAGGAGCCAGTGTGGTTGCCCACATTCTTTAGTTTTTTGTTTTTCAGCCCATGGACATGGAGAAATTTCAACAACGTATCCACAGGCAGCAAAGGCTCAGGTGACTTTTCATAATTTAAAATTTGAGTATATGGGGTCTTATAAGGTGTGCAAATCTATTTATGGGCTTAAATCTAATCTAAATGTGTCTTGTAGTTACTTGTATTTTATATTTAGTCTTAACATAATTACAATCTAATAACCAGGACAACTGCTGGTGGGCCAAACCAAATGGCTCGGCGGGCCAGTTTTGGCCCGCGGGCCCCACTTTGGGCACCTCTGGCCTAAATAATCTTAAAAAAAAACACCCAAATTTTCATCCAGGGTCTCAAATTTTATTTTGTGAAGTCTTAATTTATTTTTTATAATTCCCGAGAAGTGTTGGCTGCATAAATAAACAGAGTAATCATAGATTGACTCGATCTCTCTTCAACTCAGTTTCCTACTGGTCTTACATGGTTAAACAACTAATCTAGTGATGACTGCAAGCAAAAAAATGGCAGTTTACTTTCATGTCTTTGACCTCCTCGCTGCTACCCCCCCCCCCCCCCCCCCCCCCCCCCCCCCCCCCCATGCAGTGCCTTGTTCACCTGCAAAAAACAAAAAAGTTCAGTCCTGTCTACTGCTCGTGGTTTAAACATGGGAAAGTGTGTTTTCAATGAGACTTGGCTGATATCAGTGATTTTTTCTCTCCATTGGAAGCGATCCACAGCAGTCCATATGAAGGTCTCATAGAAATAAACATTTCATTTAAATAATTTAGTGTTCTTGTATTAAAATTAAATATTCTTTTAGAGTCAAATTGATAGCAATAAAAGGAGTCTATTTGTGTCTGTACAGCTTGGCATGTATGGACAATTTGTCTGATTTTTGTGTCCATCACACTGAAACAAGGATTAGGTCCAAAAGTGAAATAGGCAGATGTATCGTTTGAACGAACCGTCTAAAATAGTCCTAAACTTTTTTGAAGCATTTTTTTGAGCAGTAGCAACAACAAAAAATTGATTTTGCGGAAAAGCACCTTAAAGTGTTAAAAAATATTCCTGTAAGCTAGCAAAGTTTTTATATTATTTGAGGTTTTCTCTTTATATTGACATCAAAAATTACTCAATAAATTTACATAAAATTAGGATTCAGACCAAACAGTAATGTATTATCATAACCAACAAGACAAATTAAGTCATATCTCTGGATAAGTTCATGATATCACAATGATCCAGGTATCAAAATGTAATATTTAAAGCAACAAATCTGAAAATGTAATGAGGTCATTTTGACCAAATTTGACTTAATCCTCATTTTGGTACGATGGGTCACATTTGTTCTCTGTCTTTCTTTTCATAATGTTTATTTCTGTAACTCAGGACACATTGGGAATAATGTGGAAAAAAAAACATGCATCAGATTGTTCTGTTCACACCTGAAATTATTTATGACCATTTTATCCAGGATGAACATTTACTTCAGGTTGATGAGGTCTTCGTCTCTGACTGGAGTAGATGGAAGTGTTCAGCCTTCACTGCCTCACCTCCAACATCCTGAGGGCCTCCCTGACATTATCTTCAGCCTTCAGAACAATGACCTGCCTGGAAGCAGGGAAATGACATGTGCAGCAGAGGAGGAGGGTTTAAAAAAAGATCACCTGTGATGTAAAAACAAGCAGGTACAGCACACACACGCACACACAGACACACACACACACACAGATATCGGCATCAAAAACGACTTTTAACGTGTTGAATGTTTTACTACATCTGTTCCGTCATTATTTGTGCTCACATGTCACATGTGCAGCAACATGTGTATCAGATGCACATGAAACCATAAAAACAGAGCTGCTGTGTGGAGATGAGTGTGAGTGATAACAGCCTGCAGGTCCAGAGCTGCAATAAAACAGCAGCAGACACTCACAATTACTGACATACACACACACAACCACACACACACACACACACACACACACACACACACACACACACACAC
>NW_013952745.1:293057-294737 GCF_001266775.1 Austrofundulus limnaeus
ATTTAATCTTATATAAGTTGCGTAAAAATGTTATTAAATTTTATGTTTATATTTGTTTTTGTCATTTTTCCATTTTGTTTTAAATTATGCTTTTAAAAAACATTTTTTAGTTTTTGTTTGAGATCAGTGTTGACAAAGAATTGGTAAGGTTTTGTTTGTTTAGAAAAGAGAAAAGAGTTATAATTTCAGTGAAGTTTTATTTCCTGCAGCCTTTTTCTGCTGCTGAACAAATGAAGCAAAATTACATTTCAGATCAATTTTGAAACAGAAGTCAGAGGAGGGAGAGCGGTGGAGCCGAACAAACGAGATGAGCGGAGATAAGAGGGAAAAGGCAGGTGTGTGCGTGACGGATAATCTTGTTACTGAAGCAGGAAAAAACTGCTAAAATAATCAGAAAACAGCCGAGGAAAATAAACCCGACGACTTGATGAAAAAAACATCTTTTACTTTTAATGAACCAGTTACAGATGATAATTGAAACTGTGTGTCACTACAGCCACATTGAGTTCCTCAGTGATGCTGCAGAGTTTGATTAGTGTTGAACTCTTCAGGCAGAAGAGAGGACAGAAATAAGCAGAAATGTTCTGATGTAATAAACTGTATTCAGAGAAAAGCTGCAGGCTGCGGGACCCGTCTAATATCTGGAGTGTCTGATGATAACAGGCTGTTGTGTTTTTATTAAAGATCAGAACGATACAGAGTTCAGAGCTGATCGTCTGTCCGTCCGTCCGTCCATCCATTCCTGATGCCTCTCACTTTTAAGTAAACAGAAATAGTATAAAAAATACAAAAACAGTTCATGTTTTAGATTTTGGAATAAACAGGAGAACAGGAAGTTTAACCGTTGAGAATCCAGTCAAAACCAAACCTCTGACACTTAAAGCTGATGTATTTTTACAGTAAATATCAGAGAGTGAGGATAACTGTGGTTGTGTTGGTGCAGACATGGCCTGGCTCCATCAGAGCCGAGGTTCTCCCAGACTGGTCCTGGTGGTGGTGTGCGTCGCTCTGCTGCTCGACAACATGCTGCTGACTGTGGTCGGTGAGTAAACTCCCAAACAACATGAAATAATATCACCTGATGAGACGATTCCTGACTTTACCGAAGAATAAAGACAAACAGATGATTTGCTGACATCAGAGGCAGAACATGACAGAACCTCCGTCTGTTCCGGGTCATGTAATGAAGTCATGGATGACCTCAGAGTCGTGACGCAGCTGAAAACCTGCAGGTCCACGTTGTCGTTAGCTGTTAGACTCAGAACCTGCAGGTTCAGCTGTCGTCAACACAGGTTTCACCTTCTGGACCTGATCTTTAAATTACACTCTTCAGTTCAGAAACGGCCTCCTTCTCTCTTTTATTTTCTTATTTCCTAAAATATTGAAGTATTCAAATATTTTAATGTATGCTGATGATACTGTTCTTTTTTTTGTCTGATTTCAATATTGAATCTATTAATAGTCAGTTACAAGCAGATCTTCAGACATTTCATGGTTGGCTTCAAGATAATCTTTTGTCAATTAATGTTAAAAAATGTTTGCATGTATTTTTACTCACCCAGGAGACATTTCAATATAAGAAATCAACTCACTTTTTTAAACAAACCCCTTGATATTGTCACTACCTACAAATATCTTGGAATTACTTTGGATTCTCATTTGACTTATCGTGATCATGTA
>NW_013952745.1:295336-297358 GCF_001266775.1 Austrofundulus limnaeus
CTGCAGAACAGGAACCTGCTGTAAAACAGCAATTATGCTGAGTCAGGCTTGATTTTTAATAATCTTTTCCTGTTAAATCAATAAATCAAAATCAAATAAATCCTTTCCTGAATGGGTTTAATTTAACAGATTAAGCAGATTATTAGTATATACAGGAGTTAGACAGTGAAACTAAAACAGCTGTCATGTTAGTGTGGGAGGTTTCATGGCTAAATTGGACCAGCCTGGTGGCCAGTCTTCATTAATTGCACATTGCACCAGTAAGAGCAGAGTGTGAAGGTTCAATTAGCAGGGTAAGAGCACCGTTTGGATCAAAATATTGCAATGTACACAGCATTATGGATGATACACCAGAGTTCAAAAGAGGACAAATTGTTGGTGCACGTCTTGCTGGAGCATCTGTGACCAAGACAGAAAGTCTTTGTGATGTATCAAGAGCCACAGTATCCAGGGTAATGTCAGCATACCACCAAGAAGGACCAACCACATCCAACAGGATTAACTGTGGACGCAAGAGGAAGCTGTCTGAAAGGATGTTATGGTCTAAAACCATCTGTTTCTGTTTCACTGTCTAACCCCTGTAATTCTAAAGTCTAAACTTCAACATAAAGTCATGTTCGGATCCACCCTTTAACGGGTCTCAACTCTTCCTTCAGTGCCAATCATACCAACGTTCCTCTACGCCATGGAACATCCAGAACCACAGACGGCCCCGCCCTCGCTGCTGGCTCCGCCCAGCCTGGATGCATCACCGCTGGACAACCTCCAGACCTCAAGCTGGACCTACCAGCTCTCCAGACCCGACCACAGAGCTCTGATCCTGGGTACAGAGGCCCAGCAGAGCCCACAGCCGCCTCCTCTGGTGTCCCTGTTTGACAACACCACCTTCGACCCGGAGGAGACAACCCCCGACACCAGTCCTACGGGCTGGACCGGGCCCACCACAGAACTGCTGCAGGTCAACGGGACCGCCAACGCTTCGGTAGGTGGACCTCAGAATCAAGAACCTTCAGGTCTTCTCTGAGTCCTGACTTATTTCCTCTCCTTGTTTCCTTTCCTGTCTCCTCTCCTGCTGCAGGAGTCTTCCTGTCTCCAGGACAGTCTTTTCCTGGAGGAGGAGAATGTTCGCGTTGGTTTGTTGTTTGCCTCCAAAGCTCTGGTCCAGCTGCTGGTCAACCCGTTTGTCGGCCCGCTCACTAACAGGTATCAGGATTCTTCTGATTGTTTTGTTTTAAACTCAGAGTTAAACTCAAGATTAAACTCAGATTACCCTGCTTCTGTCTGTGTGCAGGGTCGGTTACCACATCCCCATGTTTGCAGGTTTCATCATCATGTTTGTTTCCACCATCAGTAAGTCGTTTCTCACAGAAACCCTCTGACGGCTCCATTTCCTGGAGGTTTTTCCTGACTTGGACTGTGTTTGTGTCAGTGTTTGCGTTCTCAGGGACCTACGCTCTGCTGTTCTTCGCCCGCTCGCTGCAGGGAATCGGCTCGTCCTTCTCGTCTGTCGCAGGTCGGTGCTCCAACACGTCACGAGCCGAACAACAAACACCGCCCCATAAAACCTGTAATCACACCTGGAGTCATCGCAGGGGCCGTTCTCCCACGGGAACACTCCTCTGAGCTGAAAACTGCAGAGAAATTTCACATTTATTCCATAAATGAGACATTTATTCACCACAACAGAGTTAGACTGGGGGGTGGGGGGTTCTGTCCCACAACTCGTCCACACAGGACTTTAGGACACCAGGTGCCTGACTGACAGAATAATAGGAAAACACTGAGTTTGTCACCAAAGTTTGAGGGAATAAGGATACAGAAGAAAAAGGAATAAATCCGTCTGGATCTCCCTCCTCTGATTGACCAACGAGCTTAAAGGGATCCCCGATCAGTTGTAACATTAGACTTTATTTGATAAACATTTATTTTAACTGTAAAATAAAGACTAAAAATACTGTAGGCTGTTTAGTTTTGTAAATTTTTTAAAATATTTTAACACAGACGGAGCCATTTTATTTACAC
>NW_013952745.1:298319-311225 GCF_001266775.1 Austrofundulus limnaeus
GTCCAAGATTAACCTTCAGGGTGGATATAGCTCGCTAGCAGCCTCGCACCGAGGACCTATCCACGTCACCATTTACCCAGAATGCTTTGTGTGGAAATAAAATGGCTCAGTCCGTCTAATACATTTTTAAAAATTCCGTTAAAAATTTTACAAAACTAAACAGTCTACAGTATTTTTACAGTCTTTATTTTACAGTTAAAATAAATGTTTATCAAATAAAGTCTAATGTTACAACTAATCGTGGATCCCTTTAACGAGCCTTAAAACCTGTCATCAGAGCCAACAATAAAATAATTACATGATTATAAACAGTTGAAAACGACATTAGAACAGTATGTCTTGGTGTGTTCAGGTCTCGGCATGTTGGCCAGCGTGTACACCGACGACGAGGAGCGAGGCGTGGCCATGGGCGTGGCCCTGGGCGGGCTGGCGCTGGGAGTCCTGAGTGAGAACCAACATGGAGTCTGAAGTGATGTTCCGGATGTGGAACCAAATGTTTTCCTGATTGTATTTGTTGTCGTTACAGTTGGAGCCCCGTTTGGCAGCGTGATGTATGACTTCGTGGGGAAGAGCGCCCCCTTCCTGATCCTGGCCTTCCTGGCCGTGTTCGACGGAGGTGAGGAGTGAAACGACGACTTGCCGTAGCATTTGGTCTATTTTTCATACAGAAACTCTGAACAGGTCCTGCCATCGCGTGAGTTGATTCTAACGTTTCCATGAGGAAGAGGACATTTCTAGAAACATTGCAGAGTTTACGAGAAGCTTTTTAAGAATGACCTCAGACTCTGTGCTGCCCCCTGCAGGTGGATCAGTGAGATTGGTCTCACCTGTCTGTGTTTGTGTTGCAGCGTTGCAGCTGTGCATCCTGCAGCCCTCAAAGATCTCTCCTGGGGTGAGTCCACTTTCAAAGATCTTACTTCCTGTTGTGTAAAGTCCAGTTGACATTGTCCTGGATTTTATTGACATGAAAACCATCTGTTGGTTCTGACCCACACTGAGCAGTTTCAGCTCTCTTTGTGTTTCAGAGTGTGGAGGGAACACCTTTGCTGACTCTGTTGAAAGATCCGTACATCCTCATCAGTGCAGGTAAGCAGCTCCTCATAACATCCCACCCTCGCCTGAATGAACTCATATTAAAAGTGTCTGAATTCTATGGACACACTGAGAGTTTCCACACCACAGAGGTTGAGGTTACGCCAGTCTGACTCAAAGCACACAAGAGTCTGGGACTGGGCAGTCGCTGTTGTTCCAGTAACTGCAGGACCTGGAGACAGAATAGTCAAAAATTACAATTTTGAGCCAAGTTTAGACAGGAACTGATAAATGACCGAAATCTAAGGTTTGGGATAGCTCTCATCTCCCTGTCAAGGAAAATTCTAAGTACACTGGTTGGAGTCCTAACTGGGCACAATCTGCTCAACAACCACAAAATGATGATGGGACTCCATGACAATGGTCTGTGTGATGCCTGTGGCATTGAACTACAGACCTCTTTGCACTACTTAGACCACTGCCTGGCTCTGAGCAGTCAAAGGAAAAGAATTCTTGCGGACCCCTGTATGGATCCTGAGAAGCACTGAGTTTCTAACCTGGTTTCCTTCATCTGAAGGACGAGAAGGTTTGATTAAAGACCAGAGTCTCTTTGGGGGGACAAATGAGACCACTTATGAGACCCCAACTCACCAAACTAAACCATTTCAAATCCCAGAGTCTGTCTGTCTGTCTACAGGATCTCTCTGCTTCGCCAACATGGGCGTCGCCATCCTGGAGCCTACTCTGCCCATCTGGATGATGCAGACCATGTGCTCCCCGAAATGGCAACTCGGTAGGATCCGATCAGAGATCCAGAATCCTGATTAGATTAGTTTAAAGATGGATTAAAATCCATCCACAATGATACCTCCAGGTGACAGCATCGGTGTGGTTTGTGTTACAGGTATGGCCTTTCTTCCAGCCAGCGTCTCTTACCTGATTGGAACCAACCTGTTTGGAGTTCTAGCCAATAAGATGGGACGGTCAGTGGGTTTGTTTTCTTGATCCAATGTAGACCTGGTCCTGTTCAGACCTGGACCTGTAGAGTTCTGGTGGACCAGATGCTGGTAGAACCTGATGGATATTTGTGTCTCTGCAGGTGGCTCTGCTCCATGTTGGGGATGTTCATCGTTGGTGTCAGTCTGCTGTGTGTGAGTCCATCCGTCCATCCATCCATCCATCCATCCATCCATCCATCCATCCATCCATCCAACCATCCATCCATCCATCCATCCATCCATCCATCCAACCAACCATCCATCCATCCATCCATCCAACCATCCATCCATCCATCAGTGTAATTTTGTAAATACATGTGTTTTTTTTCGTCTCAGGTTCCTTTTGCCACCAGTATCTATGGTCTGATTGGTCCAAACGGAGGTCTTGGCTTTGCCATAGGTGACTTTCCTCATTAACATGTTTTTCAAAAATGTTTGATGTAATTAAACATGTTCTAGGTGTGAAACTAGGATGATGTTTGTGTGTCAGGTATGGTAGACTCCTCCATGATGGCCATCATGGGTTACCTTGTGGACATCCGCCACGCCTCCGTGTATGGCAGTGTGTATGCCATTGCTGATGTGGCGCTGTGTATGGGCTTTGCTATAGGTAACACAAAAACACTGAAGGAAAGGAAAGAATGTTGACTTGAGAGGGAAAAGGCTGCGGTCTTCATGAAATACACAAATCATGCAGACGAGTTTAATGTAAATCATTTAATAATAATAAAATAAAAATTGTTTTCTGTTGTTTCAGGGCCGTCCACAGGGGGCGCTCTGGTCCAGGCGGTGGGTTTCCCTTGTCTTATGGTATTTATTGGAGTGATCAACATCCTGTACGCTCCACTCTGCTTCCTGTTACGAAACCCGGCTGTTCGAGAGGAGAAAATGGTAAATACTGAACACGAGATGAAGCAGGTCAGATGATCCATCATGTTAGGGAAACAAATTTATGGTATTTACCAAAAACTAAAACAAAATCAGCTCGGTGGTGGACCATGAACTCCTCTGTAGACCAAAGGATTCTAGAGTCAAAAACAAGAACCGATGGTCCAGTCAGAGTGTTTTTGTGGTTAAACCTTGTGTACTTGTTGTGATTGTTTGGATCAGGTGAAGTCTCCTGCCTCACCTTCTCATGATTCCTGAACATCTTTAGAAAAAAAACAATCATCTCTTTTTTTTATTGCCATCGCTCTGCTGTGGTCGATTAAATCAGCTCAGACTCAGCCAGGCGGCAGGTTCCGACACATCAGCAGGAAGTGTGTGTTTCTGTGATGTGGAGGCCAAAGTGTGTGTTTGTGAAGTCATTACACAGCGATTAAACTGATCACAGATCAGAGGTAGCCTCCTTCAAAGCTGCAGTGGAAACATTTCTGCCTGATAAACTGTTAATTACACACAAAGACCTGCTGGTTAATGTATTCATCCAGGAGGAGTGGTCTTCGTGTTTCACACAAACCTCTTCTGACAAAAACACAAACTCTTGTTTTTACCATTTGGTTCCTGAAGGTGCAAAAACATCTCATCTCAAAATGTTGAATTAATAAGGTACAAAGTTTTGAGATGGATTTTAAGTCTTTTGGCTCTTTGATTAGTATTTTCAGTCTTAAATTTTCCTCCTCAACATCTAAGCTCAGTTCTGGTGTTCCACATGGACTCATTATAGGACCCCTGCTGTTCTGTACTTTACGATGGATTTTACAATTAGGTCCAGGCTAAGTCAAAAGATAACGAGAAAAAACGTCATTTTAATAAGAAAAAACAAAGCCTAGATAAAGCTGTGTTTAAGGACAAACTTACCAATGTGTTAGCTTACATCAGATGTTCTCAAACTACAGTCCGTGAGAAAAAATTTCACTAAATTTGTTTTTTATTTTTAAAAGTGCATGGAGAACAATGAACTAATGAAACAAACAAACTAAACAAAAATATGTATTCCCATGGCATTTGGGGGTTAAAATGACAGTAAATCATCTTTTTTTTGATCAATGTCTATTTTATTATTTTGTAATTCACAACAAAAAACAAACTAACAAAAACACAAACACGCGAAATCCCACCCATCCCACTCCCTTCTATACCGGATCTACTGAAACAACAAAAGTCGATCTTGTATTAATACAAGTGATACAATAAACAGGTTTGTGTACAATGAAACATTATTTAACCTTTACACAAAGTTATCTGCCGAATTTTTTCTACATAAGATAAAAATGGCTGCCAAATGTCCAAGAATTTGTTTACAGATCCCTTAACAGTATATCTAATCTTCTCTAAATGAATGTAAGACATAACTTCTCTTAACCAGTGACCATATACTGGAGGATGTGGATCCTTCCATCGAAGAAGAATAAGTCTTCTAGCCAGTAGAGAGCAGAAAGCTAACCGTCCTCTGATGTTCACTGAGGGAAGCCTCTGCTGGAGCCACCCCAAAGAGAGAGATGAGTGGTGAAGGATGAACAGTTCGTCCAAATAGTCCTGAAAAGATGTCAAAGATGCCTTGCCAGTATCCATGTAACTTTGGACAGAACCAGAATGTGTGCAGAAGTGTGGCAGGAGATTGTTTGCAGCGATCACACATCGGATCCAAGTCCTTTTTGAATTTACACAATCTGTCCTTAGACCAGTGTAGACGATGTACTACCTTCAATTGAACTATAACATGTTTCACACATATTGAGGATGAATATACAGTATATTTTGAATATTTTTTTGCCAAACTGTGTCTGATATGGATTCCTCCAAGTCCATCTCCCACTTGCCCTTCAAAGAATCTAAACTGGAGTCAGAAAATGAGCTGAGCAGAGAATAAACTCTGCTCATAGAGCGTTTTGTTACAGACTTACACATCAGAATCTCATCTATAAGAGAAGTTGGGGGGCGTAGAGGAAAACATCCAGAGTTTGACATTACAAAATGTCTGGTAAATTATCTTTTAAAACAACATGGGGTTTATTGGGGGGGTCCCTGGAATTTTTTCGCCCTTGGAAGGGGACCCCAGACCTAAAAGACCTAATTGTTGGCTAATGTTGATTAGCTGTGGCGGCCACCTTGAATGGGGCTGACTTCAGACGTCATTATGTGTGTGTGTGTGTTTCAGGCGATCATCGACCAGGAGTGTGCGATGCACAGGAAAAACTACAACACCCACAGGGAGAGTCGCGAGTTTCCTCTGAGCGACTACAGCGAAGAGGAGGAGACTGAAGAGTGATGCCTGTGTTTGTGTTGTGACGTCGTCTGTCAACAGATTGTTTACGAGCCTCGTCTGCAGGTTTACAGAGTTACTACCGGGAACACATTTATGCAAAATGGTTACCTTCAGCTGATGTTTACGAAGCCCCGCCCATTTTTGTATATGTACATGCATGTTCGGTTACCCTCCCCCCTAACAGAAAACAAAACTCTTCAACAGGCTTCATGGTTTTTGTCATTTGTTTATCTGAATCAAACATTTAATCTCACGGACTGCATGAGTGGCTCCAACCACCCGCTTCGGATGTTATCATCCATGAAATGGACGTTATTAGGCGTTATCAGTCCCCTAGAATGGCTTCAGAATGTCCCGCCTGTGCCGGTTAGCAGGTTCCCCGTCCCATTGAATGGCTTCCGATTGTCAGCTGGTTAATATGAAGCATAAAACCACTA
Organism: Austrofundulus limnaeus; assembly: GCF_001266775.1. Lineage (NCBI taxonomy): Eukaryota > Metazoa > Chordata > Actinopteri > Cyprinodontiformes > Rivulidae > Austrofundulus > Austrofundulus limnaeus. Next base: position 303,995 of record NW_013952745.1, read on the forward strand.
TCTGGTTAATATGAGACATAAAAAATCTGGTTAATTTGAGGCTTAAAGCCAACAAGGTCAACCTCAGAGCTGATGACACAGTTAGCTCTAACCTCCGACGAACATATGTTGTGGCCTCTCAAACACGCAATGGGTAGAGTGTCGGACCAGAGAGTGATCGACCAGGGCTCGAGTCCGACATGGACATAAAAAAATTATTACAATATATTTTGGTTATTTGCCATATTCATTGTCATTAATATATTAACCCACTAGAGGGCACTGTCGGGACAGTCTGAAGCCTAGAAGGCACAGTAGGGACCCTCTGAAGCCATTGTATGGGACTGATAACACCTAATAACGTCCATTTCATGGACTGATAACATCAGAATCCCCTGCTCCAACAGATCCCAGAACCAACCTTGAAGATCTCAGTCCGAGGAACAGGGATCCTGAACAGGACCCTCAGACCTCTGTAGAGGACCAGCCTCTCTGATGTGAGCGGGAGTTTCTTATCTGCTCTTTAATTTCCTGTCGGCGCGGCTCCTCTTCAGAGGAGACAATAAATGTGACAGGAGCTCCTTCAGGTGGAAAGGTAAACAGGAAGTGGATGAAAAGTTCAGGAGTCGTTTCACAAAGCGCCTCTGTTATTAAACCTTGAACTGGGTTTCATCACATTTCAGAATAAAAGCTCCTGTCTGTTTGTCCGGAACAACCGGCGATGAAAAGTCAACATTTGTAGGAGTTTAGTTCTTAAAGTTCAGCTCAAAGTGCCACACTGAGTGTTACGAGGTGTGTGTGTGTGTGTGTGTGTGTGTGTGTGTGTGTGTGTGTGTGTNGTGTGTGTGTGTGTGTGTGTGTGTGTGTGTGTGTGTGTGTGTGTGTGTGTTGATAACACCCTCTGACAGCACATCACAGCAGCTTCAGAACATTTCCTCCTGCTTTGATCCTGAAGAACCTCTGCAGAACCATCAAAGGTGTTTGAGCCCTTTGTGTCGGAGCTCTGATGTGGTTCTGTCTGTGTACACGGGCAGGAAACGCTGCGCTCTTTGAATCTGGATCTCTGAGGGTGATTTACGCTTAATAAGAGGTTAGAAATCATTTAAAAGTGTGTCGCAGCTTTAATCTGCTGCTAATATCACCACAAACACACATCCTTCAGATGTCGCTAACACTGACCCGGCCTGTGCAGACAGGTCCGGGCAGCCGACACCATCACTTTAATTTAGGTTAAAAACTTTAAACCTTTTTTTTTAATTTCTGAAAGTGAACATTCTGCTGCTGAAAACAAAGTTTTTAAAATTTATTTGGATTGAACTGTTGTAATTTCCCACATAAAGCCAAAAAAGATAAAATTGAAGGAATAAAGCTTCAGTTTAAATTTGTCTGATCCTTTAATTTTTTTACGAAATTAAATAAATAAATAATAAAAATGAGAGCTGCAGAGCTTTTCTAATAACAGAAAGATCAGATTTTTAAATAAAAACTTGTTAAAAGTCATTTAGTTCTGAGTTTAACTGTGAAGGAAGGAATGCATATTGTCCATCACTTTCCATAAGTTTTGGTCAAGATGGCCGCCACAGCCACATCAAAAAACACGTTGATCAGATCACGTGTTGAGGCCGACTCTCAGACAAACTTTACCTCATTAACTTTACATTTCTGTTAGTTGGAGACTTTTTTGTCACGGTTGATGTTGATCAGCTGTGTCGGCCATCTTGAATTAATTGAATCATCTTGTAAAACCAGTTTTGAGATTTAAAGGTCAGAAAATGGCGGCCATCTTGACTTGGACAAAATTCAAAATGGCCGCCATTATCCATAAAACAATATAGCCGTGTTTTACATACAATAATATTAAAGAACAATAAAGAAAAGAACGATAAGCTAGAAAAAAATATTATGGATAATGGCAGCCATTTTGAATTTTGTTATTTTAGTCATTTTATATTTTCCATAATACTGTAGTTTTCTTTTATTCAGTTCAGTTAGATAGAAAATTTACCTAACAATCCTGCCGCTGACGAGGGCACAAATTTACAAAACATTTAAAGGGGACATATTTCTAACAGAAGTAATCTGGCTGGAGTGAGCTTCACACAAATTAAAAATAAATAAATAAAAGGTGAGAACACGGGACATATTTAGATTTTCATGTTGGGAGGAAGGAGCAACACATAAAGGAGCCAAGGGACAAAGCTACAGAAAATACAGTTTCAAACTAGTAAGAAAAGAATAATTGATTTCAGTAATTTCTTGCCTATTTGCTGAGTGTTGTATAAAGTACCTCCAGGTGATACTTGAGTAAAAGTACAAGTATCTTATCATAAAAATACTTTGGTAAAAGTTAAAGTCTTCTCTAAAAATATTACTTGAGTAAAAGTACAAGTATCTTATCATAAAAATACTTTGGTAAAAGTTAAAGTCTTCTCTAAAAATATTACTTGAGTAAAAGTCTTAAAGTATCTGATATTTTTTGTACTTAAGTATCAAAGGTAAGTTTCTGACACAAAGTCTACTTAAGTATTAAAAGTAAAAGTACAGAGTAAGAGTGAGCAGTTAGATCTTCCAAAATGACATTTATTGGGAGGTGACTTCTCAAAAAATATTTTTTTTCTAACTGCGTGCAGCTGTGATGGGTTGTGTACAAGCTAATAGTGTGTCAGAATGGTATATATTTATACTTCTCATCCAAACACAATTAAATTCACTCTATAGGAGACACAGTTTATCAGGAGAGGATTTTTAAAGTAACAACTCAGAATAAAACAGGAGTAACGAGTAGAAAGTACAGATAATTGTGTAAAAATGTAATGAGTAAAAGTAAAAAGTACGCTGAAAATAATTACTCAAGTAAAGTACAAATACCCAAAAATTCTACTTAAGTACAGAAATAAAGTATTTGTACTTACCAGTAACTTTACAACTCAGAATTTGCTTAAGTTTGTCACTTTCAGAGAGAGAAGATAAAATAATAAATAAACCAGTTGAAGGAAAGTTTATTGTTTCTCCACATTAACATGTTTACGTCATTGAAGGAACTGAAGTTCTCCATGAAAAAAAAAACAATGTGGAAAATATTAAGAGATGGAAGATTGTGGATTTTGAGGTTAATAAGAATTTTTGCAAGATGTCAAACTTTCATAAAGAGAAAATGATATTTACTCATATCTATTCTCCACATGGTTCAACTCTCTGTAATAACTGTTAATGAATAAACAGTCAGTTCTCCAGAATCCACAGAAAAATGGAGCCATTTTTCTCCGGAACCACACGTGGCGCTTTGTTTTGTACCCAGCCGGAAACCGGAAACACTCGGTCCGTCTCGTTAAATGTTCCGCGGGAAGTCGGTGGGTCAGCGCAGGTCGCAGTAGAGTTTTCCTCTAAAATTAAACAAAATTTGAACGGAGTTTGGCGGAAAGGAAGAAGAACGACTCGGAGAGAACAGGCTGATCTCAGGTTTGACCCGGTCCACAACAGGCTGTTCGGTGGTTCCGAAAACAAACAATAAACAAACAGCACAGATAAACAACACAGCACGAGGGATCCTCTCATTCTAAACAAACAGGTGATGTCACCGTGATTATAGTTCAGTTTGTTTTACAGTGAGCTGGTGGCTGAGAGGCTGACATGTTTCTGTAAATATAAAAAGTGGAAGAAAACAAATCAATATTTAAGACATTTGTTTTCTACAAGTCGACATTGTTTCTCCTCAGAGGAGGATTTAATTTAATTTAATCTCTGGTATCAGACGCGGTGATATGTGTAATTTTAAGTTAACTTATTTTATTTTGTTTCTAAACATCCAAACAGGAAGAATTTCCTCTTCAGGATGGAGCTGTCCTCTCTCCTCCACGACCTTCTTCTCTCCTCAGAGAAGCCCCTCCCCTCTCCTCGTCTTCCTCCAATCACAGAGCTCCTCTCTTGGCTGCAGAAGAAGCTGATTGGTGCAGCTGATAAACCCACTGACCGCAGCTCCCTGATTGGTCAAGTGGAGCAACTCTTCCAGGCCGCAGATCCTGATTGGCTGTTCTCTACGGCGTCAGATGACCAGGAGAGCCGGTGGGAGGAGCTTCAGGCAGCGTACAGCTTTGTGATCAGCGCTCTGATTGGCTGTGCAGCTCTGCCGCTCTGTGAGGACGACTGCAGCTCAATGAGCGCCGCGACCTATCAGAGCGTCCCGAGTCGAGCCGCAGCAGTAAGCTCCGCCCTCTCGGCGCTGCTGGGAAACTGGGCCAAAGTGGGCGAGTCCAGAAAAGAGTTGACTGGGCTGCTTTTGGTTCTGGCTCCGCCCATCTGCGTGTTCTCCGTCACACATTTCCAGGTGAGTCTGCGAACAGGTGTGATGCTGTGAGCTGGAGTCGGTGCTGATGCTGACAGAGCTCGGTTTGTTGCCGCTGCAGGATCAGGCGTGGACCAGCCCCGCCTCCCGGGCAGCGGCACGGCGTCTTCATGAGGCGCTGCTGAGGGCGGGCAGCTGGACAGACTCCGCCCACCTCCTGATGGGGGACAGAGACGTGGAGAGCAGAGGGATTCTGGGAGGAGTTCTGGACCTCCTGCAGCCACAGCTCGCCAAGTGAGACTCGTCTGAAGGAAGAGAGGGAAAAACAGTCTCACTCCTCCGAGAGCAGAAAAAAAGCTAAAGATAGCAAACAGCTAAAAGTATCAAACTGGTAGGTAGAAGCTAAATGTAGCTAAAGGAGAACCTAAAGGTAGTGAGATATTAGCTAAAAGCTAAAGATAGCAAACAGCTAGTTAATAGCTAAATAAACAAACAGCTGAAGGTATCAAACTGGTAGGTAGAAGCTAAATGTAGTTAAAGGAGAACTTAAAAGTAGTGAGATATTAGCTAAATGCTAAAGATAGCAAACAGCTAGTTAATTGCTAAATAAAGCAAACAGCTAAAAGTATCAAACTGGTAGGAAGAAGCTAAACATGGCTAAAGGAGAACCTAAAAGTAGTGAGATATTAGCTAAAAGCTAAAGATAGCAAACAACTAGTTATTAGCTAAATAAACAAACAACTGAAGGTATCAAACTGGTAGGTAGAAGCTAAACGTAGCTAAAGGAGAACATAAAAGTAGTGAGGTATTAGCTAAAAGCTAAATAAAGCAAACAGCTAATAGTATCAAACTGGTATGTAGAAGCTAAACATAACTAAAAGAGAACCTAAAAGTAGCGAGATATTAGCTAAAAGCTAAAGATAGCAAACAGCTAGTTAATTGCTAAATAAAGCAAACAGCTAAAAGTATCAAACTGGTAGGTAGAAGCTAAACTAGCTAAAGGAGAACCTAAAAGCAGTGAGATATTAGCTAAAAGCTAAAGATGGCAAAAGGCTGACCAATAGAATAAGAGCTAAAAGAACCAAGATGCTAGTATGAAGCTTCACACAGCTAAAGGAGAACTTTACGCAGCAGGAGGAGGTTCTGTTCTCCAGAACCGCTGTTGACGTTTGGTTCTGGTGTTTGTGTCGCAGGAACACGTGGCAGCGCTGCGAGGCCGTGAAGCTGGTGTTTGTGTGGACCCTCCTGCAGGTGACCCGCCCCTCGCTGTCCCCCCACCTGCCACGCCTCCTGCCCCCCTCCCTCCTGCTCAGCGACCACTACAAGCAGGAGAACTGCATGCTGGGAGTTCGCTGCCTGCACCACATCGTGCTGAACACGGTCAGAACTTTGGTACCTCTGAGTCCGTTAGCAACAAAAACCAGAGTCCTGAATGACAGAGCTGTAACAGCTGAAAGAAGCTAAAGGCTAGCTAATAGCTAAAAGTAGCAGAATCGTAGCTAAAAGCTAAAAGTAGAAAAGTAGCAAACAAAAAAGTAGAAAAAATACTTAGAAACTAAAAGTAGCTCGAAGTTCATCAGTTGTTACAGAACTGTAGCTAAAAGTAGCACAATGACAGCTAAAAGCTGTTGCAGACTAGCTTAATGTTTAAAAAAGGCTAAATAAGAGTAAAAGTTGTAAAAAGAACTAACTGAAAGTAGTGAAACATTAGCTAAAAGCTACAGATGGCAAAACACTACGCAATAGCTATGAAACAAAAAGCCAGAATGACCAAACTGGTAGATGGAAGCTAAACATAGCTAAAGATAACCTAAAAGTAGTGTAACATAGCTAAAAGCTTAAGATAGCAAAAAGCTATTTAATAGCTAAATTAAGCTAAAGTATCAAACTAGTAGGTAGGTAAAGCTAACCTGGCTAAAGGATAACCTAAAAGTAGTGTAACATAGCTAAAAGCTTAAGATAGCAAAAAGCTAGTTAATAGCTAAAGCAAACAGCTAACAGTATCAAAGTGCTAGGTAGAAAATAAACATGGCTAAAGGAGAACCTAAAAGTATTGATATTAAAAAAAAGCTAAAGGCTGACCAATAGATAAAGAGCTAAAAGTACCAAGATGCTAGTAGGAAGCTTCATACAGCTAAAGGAGAACTTGCTAAAACAGATTTCAGAGAACTGTGTTTTTAAAGGAATTGACAAGATTTCCATGTCTTTGGGTCAAATATTTGTAAATAAAGTTTAATTTTTTAATATCGAAAAGTATAAAAGTTATAAAAACCAGAAGTCACAGCATTCATCTCCTGAATGAGCCGAACGTTTTGATATTTTAACAGCTAAAATAACTCAGAGTCTGCTGAAGTAGTGAGACTGAAAAAACATGAGGAAAAGGATAAAGTTGAAAAGTTACATTTATCAACGTTAAAAGTAGAAAAACCTGCAGGCCTTCACTGATGATGATGATGATGGTGGCGATGATGATGACGATGATGATAATTTATGTTCAGCCCGCTGCAGATCTTCGTCAGTTTAACAGAGCAGAGGTTCTGTATCAGGCTCTGTTCAGACACCTGTACACGAGTGAGGCTGCAGTCATCCAGGTAACACACACACACACACACACACACACGCACACACACACACACACACACACTCACTGCACATGCTCAGTGTCCTCTCCGTCCCTCAGCTCGTCCTCTCCTGTCTCCTCGACCTCCTTCTCGTTTTGGAGAGGCCCCCCTCCTCACTCGGCCCCGCCTCCTCGCGCAGGAAGCCCTGTCGCCACGACGACGTGCTGCGCCTGGTCCTGGCCCACATGGAGGCGGAGCATAAGGTGGCACTGCGACGCGTCTACGCCTCGGCTCTGCCGCTCTACGTGGAAAGGTGCGTTTGATTTTCACACCTTTTATTAACAGGAGGTGTGTGTTCCTCCTGTCACAGAACGACCAGTTCAACTCAAAACAAAACTAAATTTAGTTT
>NW_013952745.1:312021-314579 GCF_001266775.1 Austrofundulus limnaeus
GCCGCCATGTTTGTAATGACTTATCATGAGAACAAACGTATTCACGTGACTTTAATAACATTTCTTACTCAATGGAAACACCGCAGTTGTGAAACTGTGTTTTTAGACATCAATAAAATATCGACAAAGTTTTGCGCACATTTGTAATGAAAACACAACTACTGACTTCAGATTTTAAATACTCTTTAGCTCGTTTTAGCTTTTAGCTAATGTGCTAATTTTAGCAGTTATTGTTTTGCTATATTTAAGTTTAGGGATTCAGTTTATTCAGCTCTGTTCAAAATTAGTTTTTAAAGAAAAGCACAGCTATTTTGTTTAAATATCTTTATTTGTGATTTTTATTTAAAAAAAGATTTCAGCTGTTTTTTTAGGAATTAAACAGGTAACGATGGGGTGGAGTTTTCCTCTCAGGTGTGTTTGTTTTCCTGCAGGATGGGCGTGGCCGTGTGCAGACACCTGCGACGGGTGGAGCGGGTGGTGCTGGGGTACCTGGAGGTCAGCGATCCACCTGAGGAGGTGACCCGGCTGAAGATCCTGGAGGTGCTGCAGAAAACGACCAGAGAGGCGTGGCCCCGGTCTGAACACACACACACTAACACACGCGCACACACACACACACACACACACACACACCATCTTGTTTCTTTGTGGCAGTGACGGGATTGCATCAAACTGACTGAGCTGTTTGACCTTTGACCTCAGGATGGCGTGTCGCGTGGACGCTCTCCTTCGTTGTTTGTTACGTCTGCTGGTCGACGTCTCGTCTGACTCCAGCCTCGACGACTCTGTGCGACAGCAGCTGCTGGATCAAAGCTCCGCCTCCATGCACCTGCTGGACGCCTGCTCACACGGACACGTTCAGGTGAGTCAGATCACTTCTTCACCTGCCGTACGATATAACTCATACAAACATGTAAAACAAATGCGTTTAAACAAGAAGTTGTTTTAGATGTTTTTATTAGAAACAAAAGTTTACATAAGTTATTTTACACAAAGTTTTACAAATGCCATAAATAAAAGATGAAGTAACAAAAATACATGAAAAATATAAAGTGAAACACTTTTGTATGAAGATTATAAATTAAATGAAAATTAAATATAAAAAGTCTTTATGTAAACTTTAAAATCAGCCTGTAGGTGGCGTTGTTGTTTCAGTATAATCAGCCTGCAGGTGGCGCTGTTGTTTCAGTAAAATCTGCCTGTAGATGGCGCTGTTGTTTCAGTAAAATGAACCTGCAGGTGGCGCTGTTGTTCAGTGTAAGAATTAAAGATGGTTTCTCTCCGCAGCGTCTCCTGCTGCAGGTGGACAGCAGCTGCTGCAGCGCCGAGGTTCTTCGTTGTCTGTCAACAGTGACAGCAGGGAGGTGACACACCTGGAACACCTGGAGGCGGAGCTCTGGGACAAAGACTTGTGTGGAAGTTTGAACAGGTCTGAATTTGTCAGGACCTCCTGGGTGTGCAGAGCCCTCAGTTCTGTTGGCTCCACAGACGGCGGTGCCATCGGGCCTACAGAACACGGACCGTTACTCCACAACCTTCATTTACTGAAAATGAGTTTATAAACAGATAAAAAGAATAAACATGCTAACAGTTTCCTACTGCTTCCAGTCTTTGTGCTAAGCTAAGCTAAAACATTCAGTCTGTTTATCAGAAATGTTTTATTAAAACAAAGTGACGCAGAACAGAAGAGCTCCCCCTGGTGGTCAGGAGGATGATCACCTGAAACAGATGTTACCTGACAGGTGAGTGAGTCCAGACTCCTCTGAGCCTCCTGACAGTCCCACAGCAAACCAGCCAGTCTGGAAATGAACACAGAACTTCACATTAAAAGCCTTTCTGTGTTGATTCTGGAGGCTTTTATTGTGAAAAGCTGCAGGTGTCACACCTGTCCACAGCTGTTTGGATCTTGGTGCTGAGCTGTTGGTACTCCTGACGTCCGCTCCTCAGAGCCACCTCCTCTTCATCCCTCCTCCTCCTCATCAGCTCCACCTCCTCCTGCAGCTTCCTGAGGTGCTGCGTCTCCTCAAGCAGACAGGTGGCGCCGTCCTGAAGTCTGAGCTGCAGAACGTCCACCTGGAGGAGACGGACCAATCAGAGCAGAGCTCTACCTGTCCTCTGACTGTTTACCTGTTCTCTTGTTGTTTACCTGTCCTCTGACTGTTTACCTGTCCTCTTGTTGTTTACCTGTCCTCTGGCCGTCTACCTGTCCTCTGGCCGTCTACCTGTCCTCTGGCCGTCTACCTGTCCTCTGACCGTTTACCTGTCCTCTGACCGTTTACCTGTCCTCTGACTGTTTACCTGTCCTCTGACCGTCTACCTGTCCTCTGACCGTTTACCTGTCCTCTGACCGTTTACCTGTCCTCTGACCGTTTACCTGTCCTCTGACCGTTTACCTGTCCTCTGACTGTTTACCTGTCCTCTGACCGTTTACCTGTCATCTGACTGTTTACCTGTCCTCTGACCGTCTACCTGTCCTCTGACCGTTTACCTGTCCTCTGACCGTTTACCTGTCCTCTGACCGTTTACCTGTCCTCTGACCGTTTACCTGTCCTCTGACC
>NW_013952745.1:317277-318464 GCF_001266775.1 Austrofundulus limnaeus
GTGTGTGTGTGTGTACCTGACTCGTCTCAGTTTGAGGTGGAGCTGTTTCGTCTCCATCCGCAGCTTTTTCTTCTCCTCCTCCAGTTGCTCTGAGAGCACACACCTCGACACACACCTGCCCCCCTGCTGAACACACACACACACACACACACACACACACACACACACACACACACACACACACACACACACACACACACACAGGTCATCAGCTGTTTGTACAGTTGTGGATGTCCTCTTCCTCCAGGCTCACCTGGACTCACCTGGACTCACCTGGACTCTGTGTTTGTGGACGTTGCAGAGCGGAGCAGCGCCCCCTGCTGGAGGACCACAGAGCATCCAGGTGGGTCCGGTCAGGGGGTTCTGAGGGTCTGCAGCTGGACCAGGAGGCCCCCCTCTGAAGCTACAGTCACTGGACTCTGCAGGTTGTGAACACACACACTCCTGGGGTCCGCCCAGCTGCCGCCCCCTGTCAGGAGAACTGAGGTACTGCAGCTCCAGACCAGAGTCCTGAGTCCCCTGAGAGACCAGACTGGGAGCCTGAAGGAAGATCACATTTTAGGTTTAAAAACAAATAAAACAAGTTCTTGTTAAAGAACTGGATCAGAGTTCTCACACTGAGTCCATCAGGCCTGATCCTGGTTCTGATCCGGTCCAGTTTCTGCCTCAGTTTGTGAGTCTGGCTCTGAGTCCGGTCCAGCTCTGCCCTCAGCTGCGGCTCGTCCAAACGTCTCTGAGGAGATAAAAACAGAACCATGACCCGGTTCTACTGGGTCTGATTCACCAGGATCTGGTCCTGTTCAGACCTGGGGGTCCAGCAGCTCCATGGTGTCGTTCAGAACCTTCAGCTGTTCTGTGGTGGACCTCAGCTGCTCCGCTGTCAGCCGGTCGGCGTCGCTGGCGGACCTCCTGAGCTGCCGCAGCTTGCTGCTCAGAGACCGCAGCTGCAGGGACCAGAACCAGAACAAATCCAGACCGGACCTGCTGCATTGTGGGTCATTTGGAGTGACCTCTGATACGGGATCAATGTTGTCCCAACAGGAACTGAACCTGAAGTCTTCAGATTGAATCTGAATGTGTTTAATCTGAAACTGAATTTAAAGTTTTGTATCTGAATTAATTTTCTTTGAAACTGTATTTTGGTTTATTAAAAATTCAGTTTGACTACTTTCACTTTCAGTTCCATA
>NW_013952745.1:318744-321178 GCF_001266775.1 Austrofundulus limnaeus
GGCTTTCTCAAGGACCAGGATGTGACACAAAAATCTGAATTATGGAACTGAAAGTGAAAGTAGTCAAACTGAATTTTTAATAAACCAAAACACAGTTTCAAAGTAAATTAATTCAGATACAAAACTTTAAATTCAGTTTAAATTCAGTAAATTTTATTTTGAAACCAATGAATTTAATTTCAGGTTGACTTCCTGCCACAGGACCGATCCCAGACAGAGTCCTTCTCCTGCTGCAGGTCCTGAAGCTGCTGACGGGTCGACTCCAGCTGCTCGTCCTGCAGGTCCAACAACGTCCCGTCATTCAGAACCACAAACCCGTCAGAATAAAGAACAAAGCCCAACATCAAAAGGTTCTACAAAGAAAACCTGCAGAACCAAAGTCTGGCTGCTTGGAAAAAACTGAAACCTGAAGGAACTGGACCAGAGGTTCTGTTCACCCTGTTAAACCCAAAACCACATTTTAACAGAGGTCCTACTGACCAGGTTCTGCTGAGCTGGACCGGTTCTGCTCTCAGATCCGTGCAGCCGGTCCTGCAGTCTGGATCTGTGGTTCTGCTGCAGGGCTCGTTTGCTGGTTCTGGTCCTGTGGACCAAGTCTTCAGAACTGTTGGGGGACAGAGGACAGTTTCAGAGACTTCAAGTAAAACCCAATCAGAACCATCGGGTCCACAGGGACTAGATCTAGACTCGGTTCAGTTCTGGTACCAGTTTTTATCCTCCTCCAGCTCCTCTGGTTCCCTCTGGTCCTCCTGGAGTCCTAACAGAACCTCTGTAAACTGGTTCACCTGGGTCCTGGTCCGGTCAAAGCGGGCCTGGAGTCTCTGCAGAGACGGGTTCTCCTCCTGCAGACGGAACGCGTCGAAACTTTCTTCTTCTTTACTTGTTAGAACTTTAACACTGAAGCCTCACCTGCTGAGGTAGCTCCGCCCTCAGCTGCAGGAGCTCCGCCTCCAGCTTCACCTGCCCGTCTCTCAGAGACTGAGCCTCGGACCAGAGAGCGGACAGCTCCACCTGCAGGACACACGAGGAACAGCAGCTGCTCAACAAAACCATGCATTCAAACACCTGTGTGTGTGTGTGTGTGTGTGTGTGTGTGTGTGTGTGTGTGTTAACTCTGACCTGTGTGTGTGTGTGTGTGTGTGTTAACTCTGACCTGTGTGTGTGTGTGTGTGTGTGTGTGTGTGTGTGTGTGTGNGTGTGTGTGTGTGTGTGTGTGTGTGTGTTAACTCTGACCTGTGTGTGTGTTGGAGCCGTGTCCTCCAGGAGGCGCTGCAGACTCTGGTTCTCAGCCTCCAGGAGGTGGACCTGCTGCTGAGAGCGTCCAGCCTGAAACAGACAGAAGACCACCGCTCAGATTAAAGCCCCGCCCCTCCGTGATGTCATCGGCTCCTGCCTCTACCTGCTCTCTGAGGTCTCTCAGGTACTCCTGAAGTCCACGGATCACGTCCTTCAGCTCGCTCTGAAGAGCCTCGTTGGCCAGAATCTGACCTGCAGGAAGACGAAACACCTGACGAGTCTAACAGCCAATCAGAGAGGCCGTGGCGTCACAGGGAGGTCTCTGATTGGTCGGATGTCTCCTCACCGTCGGTCAGCTGCTGCTCCAGATCCCTGATCTCCTGCGTCTCCACGGCGATGCGTGACAGCAGGTCGTCCAGGCGACGCTCCATCTCAGCTGCTTCCTGCTCAGGGGCTGGACTGCTGGGTCACATGGGCCTGAGGGAGCCAATCAGAACGCAGCTTTTATTCTGAAGCATCCTGTCAGAACCTTACAGTCGTTAGTCCGTTCCTGCTGATTTAAAAAAAAAAACATTTTGAGTAAAGTGAAGCTGGATTCTGAGCTGGTCCTGGAGGGCTGGACTCACYGAAGCCCCTGGGGACCCCCTCATGAACCCCATGCTGTATTAAAAGATAATTTACTGTCATTTTAACCCCTAAATGCCATGAGAATGTTTTTATTAACTTGATTGTGTTTGTTTTCTTAGTTCATAGTTCTCCATGCATTTTTAAAAATAAAAACAAAACCAACAATTTAGTGACATTTTTTGAGAACCCCCAAGATACCTGGCAGTGCTGGCTCTAGCCATTTTGGTGCCCGAGGCGGGTTGAAGAGCACCCCCCCCCCCGAACTATGTCCCACCCACCCCAATTTGAACCCATAAAAACAAGTTTGACAGTGTAAGGTACTATGGTAAACTTACATTTATTTGATTTCCCATAAAGCAAATAAATAACAACATACATGTTAACTTGTACAGATTGTCTGTAAGTTATAAGGATTTTATGTCATTTTGCAGGTATACGGACACATAGAACAATCTCATGGATTCTTTTCAAGTCTTACGAATTTATTTAAAACCATCCATCCATCCATCCATTTTCTTCCGCCTATCCGGGGTCGGGTTGCGGGGGCAGCAGCTTCAGAAGGGAGGCCCAG
>NW_013952745.1:327580-329543 GCF_001266775.1 Austrofundulus limnaeus
GACATGCTACATGGCAATGCACACTTGTTTTTACATCGTAAAAACCCATGTCTAGTTGTTATTGAGTTTGTCAACACGAACCGCTACCTGAGAGGCACTACTAGCCCCTCCCCCGTCAGAGTGTCGGAGCAGGACGAGTCAGTGCAACGTCAATCAAATGAGAGCGAGGGAGGGGGCGATTGCTGCATGTGGGGGAGGGGGGGAGAAGAGAAAATGTTTTATGGGTAGAGTAGTTTATTTTTCCTGTAACACTTCATTATAGTTTTTTAAGACAAAGCTAACTGAAAGGGGCGCTGAGCAGAGTTACAACCAGGGATTACAAATAATTACTTTTTTCTTCTGCAGTTTGGCGCTCCCTCCTGCAGATGGCGCTCTAAGCGACCGCCTAGTTCACCTATGCAGAGAGCCGGCTCTGAGTCCTGGGACCCCAGTTTGAGAACCTCTGTCCTACAGGACTGGACTGCAGCAGCTCAGACCGGAGGACATGAAGGTCTCAGTCGTTCCCAAACTTTTCAGCTTTTGACCCATTAAAACCCCTGCAGAGACCTGAGCCTCCAGCTGTCAGCTGATAAACACCGTTTTCCCGTTAAATAAAAGAGCATATTACATTATTTGTTACATTATATTTGTCAATTTTTACTACACTAATCGTATTATTTTGTAACAACAAAGGCAAAAAAAAACGAGTTGTCCTTTTTTAGTATAATTAATTCAGAAACTATTTTCAGGACCCCACCTTGATGTTTCAGGACCCCCCTCTGGGTCCCGACCCTACCTTTGGGAACCGCCAGTCTGCCTCAGCTCACAGATTTCATGCAGTTTATTAACACGGGTCAAAATCCAGGGTTTTGTTTGTCTGATGTAAACAGGAAGTGCTGTCTTGTTTACTGAAATAAATCTCTTCGTTCAGTTTGTTGTTTTGAGCTGCAGTGCATCATGGGAAGCTGCCCTCAGCAGGATGGGAGTGGTGTTGTGTTTATGTTGTTGTTGTGTTTGTGTTGTTGTTGTTGTACTCACAGCTCAGTCGTGCTCCTCTTCTTCAGAAAGCCCAGGGAGCTGCTGGGTAAAATCCTCCTCCTCTTCATGTCTCCATCTTCCTCACTTCCGTTACAAACTTCTCCGCCTTTCTGCTGTTCTTTGAATCAACACAGGAAATCCTCTCCTCAGCCAATCAGAGAGCCAGCTGCTTGAGGAAAGCCACCACTGACCAATGGGAGCAGAGCACAGCTGAGACGCACAGAGGGGGCGGAGTCAGAGCTCCTTAAAGAGACAGGAACCCTTTAAACTGATAAAAAAAATAATAATAATGAAATGTTTGAAAAGAAATCAGTTCAAATTATTTAAATAAATAAATTTAGATGTTAAGACATTTTATTTATCAGGATCTTAAGTTTTGTTCTCTCCAACAAAGTCTTTGTTTCTTCATATTTCTGAACAGCAGCACTTGAAATAATTTATTTTTTTGGTTTAAACTGATATTATTTGTTGATCAACTCGCTGTTAAAAAAGTTAAGGGACAAACAAGGAGATAAAGCATGCTGGTTCCATGGATAAGTAAATAAAAATGTAAACAAAATGTATTTTACTCACATAAATTGCTAATTATCTAAAAAAAATAAACAAATAAAAACAGTATCTTTTCCTTGTTGTTCAGAACAACCCGTGTTTCAGTCCCAAAAACTTTTCTTTTGTTATGATGAACTAAAAACTTTCACCTTTTCATTGAGCTGTAGATACACTCTTTTTTTTCTTTTTTTCTTTATAAAAACCATGTTGTTGTAGGTCTCCTGCCTGATTCAGTGTCTTACTGCTGCCTCCGTTAAACAACTCATGTTTACAAACCCAGACTAACTCTATCAGACGTAATTAATAAACATAATAAACATTAGCTAGTTAGCTGTTGATACCGGACAAGCTAGCTAGTTGCTTCACGGTCGGCCGTACTTTCCTCACATCATCCGAC
>NW_013952745.1:330983-332560 GCF_001266775.1 Austrofundulus limnaeus
CCTTGGTGGTCCTGATGGTCTACCACCGAGTTCAGTGGTTTTTATTTTTAATACTTAAACAAAATTGTGAGAACAAAGGCTAAATGAAAAATGTCTTAAAAGTATTTTTGTTCATTTATTAATTTTGCTGCTGTGGATTCTCAGTAGGTTGGTCTTGGAGCTGCCTGGATCAGAACTTTCTGTTGTTTTAAACTCAGTTCAGTTAAAGTTTGATGAGTTTGGAAACAGTGTTTTTAAAGGAATGCATTTAGTTTGTTTGTCAACAAACAGTCATGAAAAGTCATGTTATAATAATTATCATCACATTTCCTGTCAGTTTATTGAACTTTTATTTTGAAATATTCTCCATTTGCATTGAAAGTAATAAAACATGTCGAGCTAAGAGTCTGAGGAGTTTCCATCAGTCAGGGGCAGCCGAACAGAATGTCCACAGCGTAGTTCTGCAGCTGGGTGCGGTACTCCTGACACTCTGGAGAACTGCAGTCCTCCTGCCACAGCTCCACCAGAGCGTCCGAGTCCAGCGGGAGACGATACCTGCAGGAAGTGAACAGCACACGACAGGTGAGCGTCACGACAAACAGGACGAGGAACGACAGGTGACGGACAGAACCACTGACTTGATGACGTTGTTGTGGTTGACCTCTGACCACTGGGATCCCATCACCAAGTACTGCTTGTTGTCCTGGAGCACCACCCCGCTGCAGGTGGCCTTCTTTACCAGGTCTACCTCCGTACCTGCCCTCACCATGTTAAACTCTGCAGAGACGATAAATAAACTTAATTAATATGTTTTATCTGAGGCTTCTTTTAGTTTAAGTTTCTGTGTAAACTCTGTTTTTGTTCAGATTAATCCTCGGAGCTTTAATCTGAGGTTCTTACCTGGACTGTTGTGCAGGATCTGATCGACTTTGACTGTGTAGATCATGAAGTCTCCTTCTGCTGTGTGAGACCTCACCGTCACCTTGTAGGCTGCAGGAGGAACATCAGGTGTTCAGGAAACAAGCAGCAGTGATCAGGTGTCTCTGCTGCTCAGCTGCCTGATCACAGGAAGCTGTTTATCCTGAAACATGTTTCTTTTTACGTTCTATCATTTAAAACATGGACCAGTTCTCAGCTCAGATCTCCTCCACACAGCATGACGCTGCCGCCCCCGTGCTCCTCCTGTCTGTTTACTCAGTGGTGGAAGAAGAATTCATCAGAAGAAACCAGATGTTTGGTGAAGTTTTTACTTCCTGCCTGTAAAACCTGTGTTTCAGTAAAATCATCTGACCGTAACTGATGTGAGATCTGCAGGTTTCCTCCAACCGACGGTCTACTGTCAGCGTGTTGTCCATGGTTCCTCTGTAGGACGCACAGGCAGCTGCACAACGACACACAAACAACACACAAACAACACACAAACAACACACAAATAACACACAAACAACACACAAATAACACACAAACAACACACAAATAACACACAAACAACACACAAATAACACACAAACAACACAAAAACAACACACAAACAACACGCAAACAACACACAAACAACACACAAACAACACACAAATAACACACAAACAACACACAAA
>NW_013952745.1:336625-341588 GCF_001266775.1 Austrofundulus limnaeus
CGTTACAGAACCAGGCTCATAAACACGTTACAGAACCAGGCTCATAAACACGTTACAGAACCAGGCTCATAAACACTTTACAGAACCAGGTCCATACACACGTTACAGAACCAGGCTCATAAACATGTTACAGAACCGGGCTCATAAACACGTTACAGAACCAGGCTCATAAACATGTTACAGAACCGGGCTCATAAACACGTTACAGAACCAGGCTCATAAACACGTTACAGAACCGGGCTCATGTGTTGAAGCTTTCAGGAGGCAGAAGCAGAAGGTACCTGTCATGCACTGACACTGTTCGCCCAGACAGAGGCGCTGTAGCTTCTGCTGCTCGTCAGAGAACTGCTTGATGCACAGGTTACCTGCAAGACAAACAAAGTCTCTTTGAAGCAGCTGCAGAACTGAAACACTCTGTTCAATGATGGACGACCAGGTAAGACATTTTAAGCAGAACTGCAAAATTACAGAATTAAAAAAAATGTTTAGCTAACAACAAAAATGTGACTTGATAAAAGAAATGTTTTTAACAGATTACAGACTACAAATCCCAGCATGCTCTGCAGGTTCTGGATCTCACCTCTGTCACCTAGCTCTTTAACGGTTAACACGGACTCTGCGGCTCCGATCACCTTGAACCTGGTTCTGACCCGGAAGCCGACACACAGGTAGATGTCTGATGGAACCTGAAGATCAAACAGGAAGTCAGAGAGATTGAAGGGATCAGGTTTGGTTTATAGTGATTAAAAATGTCTGTTCCATTTTCTTCCTCTGATCCAGGGTCAGATCTCGGGGGCAGCAGCCTCAGCAGAGACCCAGACTTCCCTCTCTCCAGACACTTGGACCAGCTCCTCTGGGGGGATCCCAAGGTGTTCCCAGGCCAGCTGAGAAACATAGTCCCTCCAACATGTCCTGGGTCTTCCTCTGGGTCTCCTCCCAGTGGGACGTGTCCAGAACACCTCACCAGGGAGGAGTCCAGGAGGCATCCTAACCAGATGAACCACCTCAACTGGTTCCTCTGGACGTGGAGGAGCAGTGGCTCTACTCTGAGTCCCTCCTGGATGACTGAGCTTCTCAGCCTATCTCTAAGGGAGAGCCCAGACACCCTGCAGAGGAAACTCATTTCAGCTGCTTGTATCTGTGATCTTCTTCTTTCAGTCACTACCCAAAGCTCCTGACCATAGATGAGGGTAGGAACGTAGACCGACTGGTAAACTGAGAGCTTCACCTTCTGGCTCAGCTCTCTCTTCACCACGACAGACCGGTACAACGCCCACATCACTGCAGACACAGCACCAATCCACCTGTTGATCTCCTGCTCCATTCTTCCCTCGTTCATGAACAAGACCCCGAGATACTTAAACTCCTCCACTTGGAGCAGGACCTCCTCCCCGACCTGGAGAAGGCACCCTACCCTTTTCATGCTCAAGACCATGGTCTGGGATTTGGAGGCACTGATCCTCATCCTGGCCTCTTCCACTGTGAACCTCTCCAGTGAGAGCTGTAGATCAGGATCTGATGAAGCCAACAGGACCACATCATCCACAAAAAGCAGAGATGTGATCCTAAGGTCACCAAAAAGGATCCCCTCAACACCTCGGCTGCTCCTAGAAATTCTGTCCATAAAAGTTATGAACAGAATCGGTGACAAAGAGCAACCTTGGCGGAGTCCAACTCTCACCGGAAACGAGTCCGACTTACTACCGGCAATGTGGACCAAGTTCTGGCACCGGTCATAGAGGGACCTAACAGCCCATATCACTGGGCCTGGTACCCCATACTCCCAGAGTACCCTCCACAGGAGTCCCCGAGGGACACGGTCGAAAAAATGTCTTTAATCACAAATACTTCATACAGGAACCTTCACACAAAGAAACAAAGTTCAAATTTAACAATGGAAGTCATTATACAGAGACCTGGTTCTGAAGGCTCTGGTTCTTAGCCACTCACCGAATCCATCTGGATGATCACAGTGCTTCCCTTAAGCTCGTAGTGAGAGATGACCGGCTCATCGCCGTCTCTGAACTGTAGGATGACATCAAGACAACAGTCTGTCAGGACCAATCAGGTTTCAGGTCATCTCACCTAAGAATGTCCGTTTATAAAGCCGCTCACCGGTCTCAGGTCCTCCATCTGAGGCTCCAAACCTGTGGGCAGCTGGATGTTCATCATGGTCAGAGCGGACTCCGTGGAAACTTCGTTGGGAGGAGGTTTGTACCTGAAACACAAGTCCACTACAGACCAGGACCTCAACAGGATCTGAGGTGAGTCACTCAGATTCTTATATCTTACTTGATGCAGGCAGTCAGGTGAGGAGCTCGCATACTGGGGTCTGAGGAGGACAAGGGAGACTGAAACTGTGCCAGAAAGAAAACCTTTACCAGAAACAACAGAATGTTCAGATCTGGTGAAGATACAAACTGTCAGAAACTCCTGGTCCGACCACCTCGATGGTTAGATCAAAGTTACACCTGGACTGCACCGACGCTGTGGTCTGATAGTACACCGTCTTCAGCTGGACACACAGACGGGACGGTTAGTGGGTAACCTGAGAGACTGCTGAGGTCCCACAGACCACACCCACCTTCACACTGGACACGCCTTTTCCATAACCCGTGGACAGGATGATGTCATCATTTTTCAAGATCTTCAAAGGAAAAACAGAGAGACTGGTTAAAAACTACAGCAGAGTGGAATTTGTCGGACTGGACTCCAGACTACTTGTGTCCTGCTTGTGTCTCACCTGGATGGGCGTGGCCACCGGTCGAGTCTGGCTCAGCTGGACCTGTCCCAAAGTTCCTTTCTTGCTGTAGCGGATGCTGATGTCCTGATTGAGGACGGCTCGGGGGGTGATCTTTTTGTACTCCGTCAACGCCTCCAGAGTCAAAACTGTGTCCTGAGAGACATCACAATGGAGACCAGAGGAAACAGATCTGTACCTGTCCAACTCTGGAGGATAACTTCCAGGACATTCTGTCCAGTTTTTAAAGTGCGAAGAAAATGAGTTTGACACAAATTCACAAACACTGTAGTGTCCATATCAAAAATAACAAAAATAAACTTTCTGTACTGTTAGTGCAGCTATATCTGTGTGAATGCTGAGTCAGCATCTTTAGTAAAGCTGAGATGTCTACACTAATGTTGAGTTAACATGTATGCTAAAGCTGAGTCAGCATCTACTGTAGATGCTGACTCAATCAAATTTCAGTTGATGACTCAGCTTTAGTGTAAATTCTAACTCAGTGTTACTATAGATGCAAACTCGGCATCAGTGTATTCTACACTAATGCTGAGTTAACATGTACACTAAAGCTGAGTCAGCATCTACACTAATGCTGAGTGAGCATCTATAGTAATGCAGAGTCAGCAAATACACTAATGCAGTCAGTATCTATAGTAATGCTGAGTTAGAATTTACACTAATGCTGATTTAACATCTATCAGTAACCTCTTGTTTTAAAAAGTTGAATTTAATGCCAAGTCAGCAAATATAGTAATGCCGGGTCAGCACATTCACTAATGCTGAGTCAGCATCTATAATAACACTGAGCTAGAACTTACACTAATGCTGAGTCATCATCTACACTGAGGCTGGCTCAGTAAATACACCAATGCAGAGTCCGTTTCTACAGTAATGCTGAGTCAGCATCTACACTAATGCTTATTCGGCAAATACACTAATGCCGAGTCAGTATCTACACTAATGATGAGTCAGCAAATGCACTAATGTCGAGTCAGTATCTACACTAATGCTGAGTATCTACATTAATGATGAGTTAGAATTTACACTAATGCTGAGTCAGCATCTACAGTAATGTTGAGTTAACATCTATCAATGTCTGTTTTAAAAAGTTGAATTTTAAAATATTTCTGATTGAATTTGAGATGTATTTATGTTTAAACCACTTACACACCGTCTGTCACTAAAACATGTTCTGTGATGTTTAGTGTTGAAAGGAATCCTGTCTGTTTCAGGGTCAGATCTTTGTACCTTCATGGAGTAAAAACCTTCACCGTAGTGCTGATCCTGAGACAGCCAGGTCAGGATGGGGTTGGCGTACTGAATCCTCCCCTATAACAAAAATAAAAATCTATAAATCATCATGTCTAAAGACAGAAACAGAGTATTTCTTTCATCTGAACCATGACTCAGCAGCACCTTCAGCAGCACAGAGAGCAGGACGTAAGCTGTCGTCTCCACCGTCAAACCGCTGCTTTTATCCGGCTTCAGCCAATCAGCTCTCACGTTGGACTCCTGCCAGTACCTGAGCTCCACCGGCTGACCTGGACACGTGCACACTCATGTTTGTGTGCGCTCAGAGGACACAGTATGTACACACCTACACTTTTTTTAATCTTTAACTCAACGTTTTGAAAAAAAAAAAAGTTTGAATTCCTGACCGTATTGCTTTATAAAGAGTTAATAACACCTTTCTGTCGGGCGAGCCCCTCCAGGCTGTTGAGCAGCTCAGTGACCTCCATGCTGTTGGGGTCATGAAGCGTCAGAGCGTAGGTCGCCACCGCACGCACGTACACACTCCTCACGGTCAGGGCATGCTGGGAAATGTAGTTTGCTGCTGACTTCTTGCTGACGTCCTGGGACTGAGAGACAGGAGGTTTAGCTGCAGAGTAATCTGAGGACTTCTGCTGATCTGGACCTCTGAGACATTCAGGGACTCAGAGACAAACTGGGGACTGTCTCACTCTGAGCTGCAGGACTGGGTCCCTGATGCTCGTGACGTGGTGTAGAGCAATGAGCACGAAGGACGTGACGAACACCGACTGATCGTCCACCTGCAGACAAACAAGAGACGGGATCAGAGGTCCCCAGGAACACGAGACAGGATCCTAAACCAGATCTCTGTCCTCAGGAACACGAGACAGGATCATAAACCAGATCTCTGTCCTCAGGAACAGGAGACAGGATCAAGAACCAGATCTCTGTCCTCAGGAACACGAGACA
>NW_013952745.1:341917-343905 GCF_001266775.1 Austrofundulus limnaeus
CTAAACCAGATCTCTGTCCCCAGGAACACGAGACAGGATCCTAAACCAGATCTCTGTCCCCAGGAACACGAGACAGGATCATGAACCAGATCTCTGTCCCCAGGAACACGAGACAGGATCCTAAACTCTGTCCTCAGGAACACGAGACAGGATCCTAAACTCTGTCCTCAGGAACACGAGACAGGATCATGAACCAGATCTCTGTGCTCAGGAACACGAGACAGGATCCTAAACCAGATCTCTGTCCCCAGGAACACGAGACAGGATCCTAAACCAGATCTCTGTCCTCAGGAACAGGAGACAGGATCAAGAACCAGATCTCTGTCCTCAGGAACACGAGACAGGATCATGAACCAGATCTCTGTCCTCAGGAACAGGAGACAGGATCATGAACCAGATCTCTGTCCTCAGGGACACGAGACAGGATCATGAACCAGATCTCTGTTCTCAGGAACACGAGACAGGATCATAAACCAGATCTCTGTCCCCAGGAACACGAGACAGGATCCTAAACCAGATCTCTGTCCTCAGGAACAGGAGACAGGATCATGAACCAGATCTCTGTCCTCAGGAACACGAGACAGGATCATGAACCAGATCTCTGTATTCAGGAACACGAGACAGGATCATGAACCAGATCTCTGTCCTCAGGAACATGAGACAGG
Source organism: Austrofundulus limnaeus (assembly GCF_001266775.1). NCBI lineage: Eukaryota > Metazoa > Chordata > Actinopteri > Cyprinodontiformes > Rivulidae > Austrofundulus > Austrofundulus limnaeus. Next base: position 342,583 of record NW_013952745.1, read on the forward strand.
ATCATAAACCAGATCTCTGTCCTCAGGAACACGAGACCGGATCATGAACCAGATCTCTGTATTCAGGAACACGAGACAGGATCATGAACCAGATCTCTGTCCTCAGGAACAGGAGACAGGATCATGAACCAGATCTCTGTCCTCAGGAACAGGAGACCGGATCATGAACCAGATCTCTGTCCTCAGGAACATGAGACAGGATCATGAACCAGATCTCTGTCCTCAGGAACACGAGACCGGATCATGAACCAGATCTCTGTCCTCAGGAAGACGAGGACTGACCATGATTTTGTTCAGTTTGGAGGAGGACGTCTCTCTGAAGGATCCGTCCGGCTGTTGAGTTTTGCGAATCAACCAGCTGACAGAGTCTGAGAGTGCCTGGTGGTTCACAGAGACGAAGGGGTCCATCAGAGCCAGAGCCCGGACCATCTCAGCCGTGACCCTGAGCAGAGACAGACCAGAGACAGACCAGGGTCCATCAATAACCCACAGAAGACAGACTGACATAATCTGAGTTTAATTCAAGCACTGAAGTGTTTTTAACAAGCTGCAGACATTCTGTTGTTTCAGCTGTTTACACAACAAACAGTTCAGGGTTCGGCTGCTGGAACATCATGTTTCTGTAATGTTTATAAAATATTTAACTTTATTGTATAAATGCTTCAAAGCATTCACACAATTAAAATTGTTTTTTCTTCCGTACATTTTTCGGTATCTAACTTGTTCCACAATTTTTGCACTATTTCAACAATTCATATATCAAAACGTTCAGCTTATTCATACGAGGGCTGCTATGACTTTTGGTATTTCAGCCTTTTATACTTTTTTAGCTATTTCACTTTTTCGGCCACTTTTTTCCCATTGAAAATGAATGGAGCTATTTTCAACAGCCTTAAAACCCTTTAAAATGTTTCTAAATCTTTACAGGACCTTACACATTTTGTTTTGGTTCCATCCTTTTTCACTTTATTGTGCTAATTTTAGCTACTTTTTTTCTAATTTTACTTTTTTCTGCTACTTCTGCTATACTTCTGCTTCTTTCTGCTATTCTTTTGCCTTTTTTCTGCTATTGGAGCTATTAATGCTTCTTACAGATGCTTTTCTCTATATTCAGCTATTTGCTGAAATTTTAGCTGAAGTTAAGCTGTTATTAGCTAAATTCAGCTGTTTTAAGCTAAATATATAGTTTTTGTAGCTATTACAACTTATTTCTGTTATGTTCAGAAAACTTATGCTCCTTATGTTTTTTTTATATACAGCAGGTAAAATAAGTATTGAACACATCACCATTTTTCTCAGTAAATATATTACTAGAGGTGCTAA
>NW_013952745.1:345327-354507 GCF_001266775.1 Austrofundulus limnaeus
TTTTTTTTTTTTTTTTTTTTTTTTTTTTTTTTTGCTTTATTCTGTAATTTTTAAACTTTTTATAGCACTTTCACTATCTGGGTGCTACTTACAACTTGTGTCTGCTATATTTAGCTTATTTATGCTAATTTTAGCTTTTTCTTTGATTGTGGCTGTAGTTCGGATTATTTCTGCTATTTTTCTGCTTTTGTGCTTTTTTCTCCTAATTTGTACTATTTATGCTTTTTACAGATGTTTTCAGCTAAATTAAACTGTTTTAGCTTTTAGCTGTTTTCTCTTGTTTTCATCTGGATGTGTTCTCCTCTTTTTACTGTTTTTCTGCAAAGTCAGGCTTTTTTTCCTTTCAGCTTTTCAAAGTGAGCCCACATTAACACATTTCCTATTAAATATTTTTAACTCAATTTCAGCAGCTTTCAGCTTAACTTTTCAGCATGAAGCGTTCACACTAGCATTTTTTTGCAGGAAATGCAATTTCTCTAGTTTTTCTAATATTTTCTTCATAAAAACACTAAGATGTCGTTATTTTTTCAAAACTGTTTTATTTAAAATCTGAATGTTTTTGGTTCTTGTGTTAATTTTAGATTTCTAACTTTCTATTTCTTTAGGTTGTTGCTTTTTTAGCTGCCACTTTGCTCTTTTGGCTTTAAGCTACAGTTTTTCCTCTTTTATATTTTGTTACATTTAGCTAGCCTTCTGCTGTTAGCAAGAGAATCATGTTTAGCTTTTAGCTCGCATTTTGTTTCCTTTAGCTTTGAAAACTCAAGCTCAGCTTGTTTTGCAAACCTGAAGACTTTTGGCTTTTTATGGAGGGAGAGAGGAGCTGGAATGGATTCTCTGTTGCTGTTTCTGCAGCTAAACTCACATGCAGATGATTCTCCCTCCCCTCCCTCCTGAGGGTCATTAAACTTATCTTTACACTTCCTGTACTTCTAATCACAGGAATTTGTTCTCAGGTTAAATCAAAGTTATGTTAGAATTCTGTCAACAGCTGTTTGATTCAACTTTTAATGGTTTAAAACTGAAACCAGAGGAAAATCTGAGGAAATGAAAAGATTAAATTAAAGTTTTAGAGACTTGTGTTCACAAACATCGTGCTCGGTTCCTCTCTGTCTTTCCACATGTTGTAGCTGGAGTCTCCGTTCCTGAAGGAGCTGATGGCGACCTGACCTGAACACACACACACACACGCACACGCACACACACACGCACACAAACACACACAAATAATTAACAAATGAACACTTCAGAACATCCCCAGCATCTCTTCATCATCTCCTCACCTTCAATTATCTTCTGTTTCAGATCACCAGAGATCTTCTCGACGTCCATTCCCAGAACGTTCCAGCTGCTCGTCGTCTCCAGGTACCGATACACCTGGATGAGGGGGAGGAGCCACTCCAGCTCTGCTGTCGCTGACCCAGGTGGCAGACTGATGAGTTCTCTGAGGGTTTCAGGTCGGAGGATCACCATCACAACTTCCACGGGAAGCTCCCCTGGTGCATCAGAACACATTCAGGCAGATTATTTCTGCAGGAGGAACTTCCTGTTTCTGTTACAGGTGCAGCACACCTGACGTTTTCAACCTGTCACTGTAAAAACCATCTGAGTGAAACCCTCTGAGATGATAGTGTGAGTTCACCGTTAATGGTCAGGAGTCTCTCCACAACCGAGTCCGGCACGATATTTTCTGGAAGACTGTTCTTCAGAACCACAGTCCTCTTCTCTGAGCCTGCACAGAACCGATGTCAGAAACATAAAACACTGCTGGAGCTCAGAGAGAACCAGAGATCTGCTCCAGCTGGTGCTCCGAGCAGAACCAGTAGAACCAGCTACAACCACAGGTCTTATTACCGTAGAGTCCCTGTGGGTCCAGTCTTCCTCCAGAATTTACCTCCTGTCTCACTCCTTCAGGCTGCAAACACAGCAAGGCTGAGGTTAAAGACAGAACCCAAACTGAACCCTAACAGAACCCTGACAGAACCCAAACATACCACCACACGCAGCGTCTTCTTCACCACGTCTACAGGTCCGGCCTGTGTCTTCAGGGTGAACGTCAGAGTGTGTTCTCCGGGCTGCAGGCCCAGAACTGTGAAGCTCACTTTACCCACCCCTCCTGCATAGAGGCGGTTCCAGGTGCAGGCCGTGGAGTGAAGCCCCTCCCCGCCGGCTGGCTGGGACTGCAGCAGGCAGAGCGCCGGCCCAGCCGTCAGCGTCACGCAGAACTGAGGGAATAAAAACAGAAAAGAGTGAGACGGTGTTTTTGTTTGTTGCGGGGTTCCACAGGGCTCAAAACTCGAGTCCCCTCTTCCTTTACATTATACTACTTTATTCTGATTTGTTCTTCATTTAAAACATCATTTTAACCATGTTTTGCATGTCTGTGGTCATTTATATGTCATCAGTGGTGGACAGCACTAATCCGAAAATTAGCTCTGTAATTTCTAAAGCACTTATGAAAATATTTAAGTCTGCAACTTCAAAAACGTTTATGCCATAGAAAAATTAGTGGAAGCTAATTCTAAAGCACAAGTTTAATTCAACACTTACTAGTTGGAAACAATTGCACAACACTGCCAATTAGCAGTGCATGAACCCTTGTACAGCTTAATCCTACAAGCGTCGATTGCTGGGGATGTGATTTCCTGAAACAGACCTTTGGCTCCTGGTGTAAAAATTAAAACGTTGTTGAGGATTGCTAATTCGGCTGCTTCTTTGTCTTTTTCTTTTGTTTGTTGTAGATTTTTCATTAAAGAAGCATCAATAAAGCAATTTTAAAACTGTTTATTGGAAAACTGAAGCGATGCATTCTGGGTACATGACGGATTTGATTTGTGATGGAAAATGAAAGTTTTCCATGTAGTTGCTCCAGTTGACCACTAGATGTCAGTCTCACCCAGTTGGCGGATTGCTTCGACTAATTACGTCAAGTATTGAGCTCCAGCGTTTAAACTTTTTTGAAAGAAGCTCCGATTGTAAAGTAAAATAAATCAATACATACAAAATTTTAGTATGGATTACACACGTTTACCGTTTTTGCTGGGAAAGGGAGTTCTAAACATTGCCTTCCTGCTTCGTAAGCAGACACAAAGCATTGTGGGAAATCAGAACCAAGACCGAGAGCAAATGACAGCAAAGATGTATACGTTTCCAATACGTGTGATTATTTAGAAGGGGTGCTGTTGGACAGATCACATGTGTTGTGATTCATTGACAGTCATACCTTCCGCTGTTCAAGATAATGATGACTGGGAGATAATTAGTTATTAACGGTACTGCATTTTAATTTTAGAAAGCACAAATCTGCTTATGAATTATAAAAATTTGTTAGACTGCTAAAGTGCAAAATGTTTATGTCGGCAATTAGCGGATTTGTGCTTTAGCAGACTGGTGCCCACCACTGTATCTCATGAACTACAAGATGTATTTTAATAAAACTCTCAGACAGTCATCTTCATACATGCATCTACAACTTATTAAGTTAGAGAGTAAACTTAATTCAAGACAGGACCCACAGCAAACTGATCTTAGCCAACACAACCAATATATTAATAACAGTCATTTTTACACATATTCAGCTACAATATGATGTAGTTGTTTTGATTTGATGTAGGAACTGCAGGTTCTAAGCCCATACCTACGTACTGACTTTACAGAGAATCATGGGAAATGTAGCTGAACACAAGTTTGTTACCATGATGCTATCGATCCCATGGTTGTACACGGAGCCTTGCAGCTCCAGCTGTTCTCCTCGGACCACCTGGTAGGGCAGCGGGACATCCACGCTGAGCGGCAGGCTGACCGACACATCCACAGGATCTGCGACACACATCCCTGAGGGACACCGAACCTGGTTTACTCACCTCTAAACGCAGCAGCAGAACCACACAAAATAACCCGAACGAACTCAAAGGCTAGATGAAGAAAACCAGAACTACGGAGGATAAAAACTGTACAGAATCTCCTGACAAAAGAGGAGATGAAGAACAGAACACACCTGAAACCAAACTGTTCCACAGGTGAAATAAAAAACAAAAGATAAAGAGAAGAAGAGCAGAAACCCACCGTTCTGGAACATGCCGACAGCTTTAATTTGCCAGGTGGTCAGAGAGTCGGGAAGTTTTCCTCTGACTTTTAGCTTGTTTGACCTGAAGACAAACAGAAGCTGAAGGAACTGAAGTCATAAAGATGAGCTTAAATTAAAGATGATTTATTCAGCTGTTTTAATAATCTGTGGAAAAAAAGACTTTAAAAAGTCTGAAGTATTTATCAGATGTTTAAAGAGGAATGATCAGCTTTAGCTACAGTTGAACTAATCTAAACTTTAGCCCAGGGGTGCCCAAACATTTTCCCTGAGAGGGCCAAAAACTAGCTATAACTAAAAGTAGCCAAACACCAACTTAAAGGTTAGTTAAAAGCTAAATGTAGTAAAGGATCAAAACTTTTCAAGGAGAGGACAAGACATGGTGGAAATGAAACATAAGTTGTCTGGTTTCTTTTGCTTGAAYACATTTGTTGGTGTGCAATAGTTTGATGACATAATGTAGGTGATATTTAGTTGTCAGGGAACAGGGAATGCATATTGTAGCATTCTGCTGTGTTTGGCTGTTTGTCATGTGACTGCAGTGGAGGATTGTGGGTAGGATTCATGTTTGTTGTTGTTAATCATTTTAGGGAATTGGTTAACATTGTTCTTTCAGCAATTAGTCTGTTGTGTTACTGTAATTTGTGTGTTCGTTATTTGTTAACTTGTGTTGAAGGGTTCAGCAGAAGTAACCATAAGTGAGAGTGGTAGGCCTAGTCATTAATAAGACCTGTGAGTTTCACTTTGTCTGTGTTGTTCATGAAGAAGAATCCAATAAAGGTTCTTCAAAACTGCCACCTGGTGGTGAAGTCTTGAACTACAACAAGAGCTACACCTCTSTYTGYAGCTGTGAGGTGTCATGCTACAATATTGTGCTTGACTCTTGTGTACTGTTATAAAGAACTTGTAAGATTTACTAGAAAAAAATCCTTGTAATGATTTACACTAATGTTGGGTAAGTAAATTTAAATGCTACAAATTCAAGCAATATTTACTCATCATTATCTAGTAAAAGTTATTAAGAATAAAGTTAAAGATTTGTGAATAAATCTTAAATAAATATGTTACAAGATTTAATTGAGCAAATTAAGTAAAATTTACCTGATTTATTCACAAATATTTAACTATATTCTTGATAACTTTTACTAGATAATGATGAGTAAATATTACATGAATTTGTAGCATTTAAATTTACTTAACAAACATCAGTGCAAATTTGTTAGAGGATTTTTTTTTTCAAGTACATCTTACAAGTTATTTTTTTCAGTGTGCTGTAAAATTGATTTTATCTCTGAGGTCAGAGATTCAAGTTTCAACAGACTTCAGTTATATTTGAACAAAAACAAACTGCACACACGACAAATTAGAAAAAAAAGCGTAAAGGTCGTGACTTTGGCGCAGGTTTTAGTATTTTCTGTAAAGCAGCTGAAGTATGTTTGGTTTCCGTCACCTTGTGCGCTGAACTTCCCACAACCAGCTCTCTGGAAAGTAGCTTCGGATCAGAGATGGAGCCAGGTCAAAGTCTGCCCCCAGTTCTGCACACAGACACAGGTGTTACGGTTTGTTCAGGATCCCGGGGGTCACCTGAGGCCTCTGGGACAGGTCTGGACTCACCGTATCGTCCCAGCACCAGTCTATCGTTCTCGTCCAGGTTCTGCAGGAGGAACTCGCAGCACTCTCTGAAGGCTGTTTTGCACTGCTCGAACTTCCCTCCCTGTTTTCTGAATCTCTGATCGGCGTACTGACTGCAGGTCACGCTCTTCGGGATGTGCTTCATGCCCATTTCACAGCACTTCCTCACCGGGCCGTAGGTACTGGCTGCACAGAGTCAGAAGCACCATCTGGACTCAGCTGCAGGTAGAAGTTTACAGGTGGAACTGGTGAACACACCAGGTGTGATCAGGACCTCTCACCTTTCTTTGATTTTTGCTCTTCAGTTAACTCTCGTTTGGAACGAACAGCAGCTGTACACAGCTCAGCTAAAAAAAAATGGTAAACAAACAAACAAATAAACAAACAAACAGGTAAACAAACAAAAAAAACCCACCAACACAGAAGAGCTACATTAAACTCAGACACTCAGCTGATAGGTTAATTTATTAGTTAATTAGCAGAGGATGGATGGATGGATGGATGGATGATGGATGATGGATGGATGGATGGATGATGGATGGATGGATGGATGATGGATGATGGATGGATGGATGGATGGATGATGGATGGATGGATGGATGGATGGATGGATGGATGGATGAATGGATAGATGGATGATGGATGGATGGATGGATGGATGGATGGATGGATGGATGGATGGATGTTAGTTGCTTTATTGATTAATTGATTGATGTACCACTGGATGATGAATGGATGGATGGATGGATGGATGGATGGATGGATGATGGATGGATGGATGGATGGATGGATGGATGGATAGATGAACAGATGAATGGATGGATGGATGTTGAATGGATGGATGATGGATGTTAGTTGATTGATTGATTGATTGATTGATTGATTGATTGATTGATTGATTGATTGATTGATTGATTGATTGTTCCACTGGATGATGGATGGATGGATGGATGGATGGATAGATGGACGGATGAATGGATGGATGGATGGATGGATGGATGGATGGATGGATGGATGGATGTTGAATGGATGGATGATGGATGTTAGTTGATTGATTGATTGATTGATTGATTGATTGATTGATCCACTGGATGACGGATGGATGGATGGATGGATGGATGGATGGATGATGGATGGATGTTGGTTGATTGATTGATTGATTGATTTATTGATTGATTGTTCCACTGGATGATAGATGAATGGATGGATGATGGATGGATGGATGTTGATTGATTGATTGATTGACTGATTGATTGACTGTACCACTGGATGATGGATGGGCGTTGGCGTTGGTCATGAAGGTGAGGCCAGCCAATTGGAAGACGTCTGCGTTGTCTTTGCCCCCGCCTCCTCCGCAGCCCTGGTCGCTCAGCTCGATGTGACGCAGGACCTGCGGGCCACCGTACATTCTGTTACAGAACCAACCCTGCTGTTCTACACAGGAAACATGTGGCTGAGTGGTTTTTACACACTTACCATGTAAACAGGGTCTCTGTAGTTGGGTCGGAGGGAGAAAAGGGCGGAGTCAACTGCAGACAGAGCCACCAGGCCATCCTGATTGGTTCTGATGTCCAGATCAATGTTTCCTTTTGGTTTGAAGGTTTGTTGTTGCAAAGAGACACCGACCTGACAGAAAAACCACAAACTGATGGAACTTAACGGCTTCATGTAGCTTAGAGTTCTGTAAGAAACTGTAAATGAACTAAAATAAACCCCTCCTCCTCACAGCTGATTGGACCAGGCAGTTATCAATCCAAACAATGAACAAAATATTTAAAACTTTTTTAGACCCTGAAACATTTGGCCTGACGTCCATGGTGGGTTCACCTGTAGTCCACTGAGACAGTTGTCTTTGACGTCCATCCAGACGGAGTCGGCCACCAGCTCGGTGGTCCCCTCACCGTGCAGGACGTAGTAGACCAGCAGCCGGATGGACGGCACCATGTCGCTCGTCACCAGGAAGTTCAGCGTCTGTTTTCCATCGGCGGTGTTGACAAAGTCCACGCTTCTGAAATACACCACCTTCCCTTTGGAGAGCACCTGAGAGGGAGTGGGTGATGCATCGATAACCATAAAAATGGGACAAACAGTAACGTCCGTCACCATCTTCTCACCAGGTAGTTGAGGGATTTGATGCGCAGGAAAGAGGGCGTGGCCGAGTACACGTGGATGTTGGCGTAGTTCCCCGTGGAGAGGCTGCGGCCGAACATCGGCACGTCGATGTAGAGGTACCGTTGGTTTGGGGAGTGATAGGCCACCGGTTCCAGGGTCAGACTGGCCTGACTGGCAGACGGGAGGGTGGGGTCCGCCGTCTCAAACTGGGTCAACGACAAGACGAGTAAACAAAGAGTGGACGGGCAGGCGATGGGTAAACAACGTGTAACAAACAACAACAAACAAATACATCCGAATGAATGAGCAAAACGAAACAAATAAAAACCAGAGCTGAATGCCTGCTGAAATCTGATGAAGAAAAACTGATTTGTTAAAGATAAAAGAAACAAGACACTATCTAGAAGCTAAAAGAGAAGAACGCTACCTGAAGCCTAAAGTGGCAAAATGTTAATTTAAAGCAGCAAAAGCCTAGCTAAAAGACTATGAAATGGCCAAAGACAGCAAAAGTCTAGCAAAAAAACTAAATGTAGCTATAGGTTAGGTAAAAGCTACAAAGCAAGGTAAATAAGTAAAAGCTGAAAGTAGCTATATGTTAACTAAAATCAGCAAAAAACTACCTTTGTGCAACAAAAGACTAGCGAAATGTTAAAGACAGCTAAATGCTAGCTAAAAACCTAAATGTAGCAAAAGCCTAGGTAATGAGCTGAACATCTGATAAATTAAAAACTAAGTTGGCTAAAAGAGCACAAAGCTATCTAGAAGATAAATTTAACCAAGAGCTAGCCAAATGCACAAAATCACTTGCTAACAGCTAAAATTAGAAAAACCTGAGCTAAAAACTAAGAGTAGCAAAAGTCAACTAAAACCTAAAACTTCAAAAGAGGCTAAATAAAAACTGAAAGTAGCAATATGGTAAAATAATGGCTAAAATAGCTAAAGTAGCACAGGGCAAGCTAAAAGTAACAAAAGACTAGCAAATTGATAAAGGCTAGCTAAAACTAAATGTCATCAAAAGTTTCCAAATCAAGTCACTTAAATGAGTTGAAAGTCTGCATATGAATACCTAAAAGTAGCACAAGGCAAGCTAAAAGCTAAATGTAACAAAAGGCAAGCTAATAGTTAAAAGGAGCTAAAGATAGCTAAAAGCTTAATGTAACAAAAGGCTAGCTAATAGTTAAAAGGAGCTAAAGATAGCTAAAAGCTTAATGTAACAAAAGGCTAGCTAATAGTTAAAAGGAGCTAAAGATAGCTAAAAGTTTAATGTAACAAAAGGCAAGCTAATAGCTAAAAGTAGCTAAAGATAGCTAAAAGTGAAATGTAGCAAAAGGCAAGCTAATAGCTAAAAGTAGCTA
>NW_013952745.1:355762-364999 GCF_001266775.1 Austrofundulus limnaeus
AGCAAAAGGCAAGCTAATAGCTAAAAGTATCACAAGGCAAGCTAATAGCTTAATGTAACAAAAGGCAAGCTAATAGCTAAAAGGAGCTAACGATAGCTAAAAGCTAAATGTAGCAAAAGGCAAACTAATATCTAAAAGTATCACAAGGCAAGCTAAAAGATAAATGTAACAAAAGACAAACTAATAGCTAAAAGTATCACAAGGCAAGCTAAAAGCTTAATGTAACAAAAGGCAAGCTAATAGCTAAAAGTAGCTAAAGATGGCTAAAAGCTAAATGTAACAAAAGGCAAGCTAGTAGCTAAAAGTAGCTAACAGCTAAATAAGATGAAGAAGTATAAATGAAGTGAACTCCTCCTCCTCACTTTCAGCACTGCCTTGACTGAGTTCTTCAGGGGGTTGCAGATGAAATAAGCGAGTCCATCATCTCCAGTGGTGCTGGAGTCCGGGCAGGACAAGTCCCCGATGCTCCCTCCATTCATGATCAGCTGTTTGTCCACCAGACGTATTGGAACCCGGCTCACCGGCTTGCTCAGGTGATCCCTCACCAACACCTGCAGAGACAGAGTCTTCATCACTTTCTTACATTGACATGGAAGAACTCTGAGGTTGAATGTTGTCAGGGAGTGAGGGTTGTGTGGTTGCTGTGGTGATGTTCTCCTCTAGCTGCTGTACCTGCTGTGGAAATGAAAACCCTGACATACCTTGATGTTGTAAGGAAGTCCAGGTTTGATGAAGAGAGGGGTGGAGATCAGGCTCAGGTGGTACGGTGACTTGACGAACTTCACAAAAGCAAACTCTGCCTCCTGAGTGATTCCACCTGAGAGACAAAGTCCGGTTCAGAAACACCAGGAGGTCCACCTGAATGTTCGGACCTGGTGCCAGGGTACCTGTGTCCTCCTGCAGCAGGACCGCTACATACAGGTAACTCTCCACCAGGCCGTTCAGGTCTCTTGGTCCATCGTGTTGCTGCAGGACCTGCTGCATGTTGAGGGTCACCTCCACCTCGCCCGTCCTAGACAGCTGAAGGACAGAACTAGAACTTTAGATCTGAGCAGGAAGAACCACTTGTAGACCCTGGAACTCAGAGGAAAATACTGGGGCAGGGTCGGAAAATAGGCGGGGTCGGACGCCTGACTCCACCCTCAACTCTAAAATTAACCAACCCCAGATGCTATATTCTAAAATTAATCACGCCCAATTTTTCAAGTCTAATATTAACCTTCCCTACAAGCCATGACCACACCCACTGGACGTCCGACCCCCTCCATCATCTGATTCCGCAGTCTGCGACAGAGAAAGTTTATTGTGCATGCTGACACCAGGTATTACCAAGTATAAGTCTTGCGAAGTTCAAAATAATAGCAACCATGTCGTAAACCCGTAAAAAAAACAAAAACAAAACAAAACAAAACTAAATGGAGTAAAATAAAATAAAAACAAAACAATATATTTAACAAACCTTACATTGCTGTCAACATTGCGACAAAACTGTTTACTCACCATGTTCCAGCAACATCAGATCTTGCATTTAAAAATAAAAGCACTCCAAACTTTGATTACTCACATATATTGTCACCATAAGTTGCTGTTTTTATTGTAACAAAACGGTTTGTTTCCAAGTGAGCATGCAACAACTATAGATCGTCCTCACCAAGTCTCAGCAACCTTTCTTTTGAAATGCAAAATCAGATGTTGCTGAAACTTGGTGAGTAAGATCTGTAGATTTGATAGAGTCACCCTCAAGTGAGACTGTTCTCTGGAAACAAAATGTTTTGTTGCCATGAAGACAGCAACATACAGTGACAATATATGTGGGTCATCAAAGTTTGGAGTGCTTTTATTTTTAAATGCAAGGTCAGATGTTGTTGTTACTTGGTGAGTGGACAGTTTTGTTACAATGTTGACAGCAATTTAGGGTTTGTTAAATGTATTGTTTTTATTTTATTTTGTTTTCTTTTACGTGTTTATGACATGGAATCTTTTATTTTGAAAATGACTTGCAAGCCTTATTACCGTAATACCTGGTGTCAGCGTGCACAATAAACTTTCTCCATCTGAGTGGAGGCTGAGTGGAGGCTGGCGTCACTGCAGTGAAAAACACCATGCAGCTTTTTATTCAAGTTACTTATAAAATCATGGTGGGCGGGGCTTAATATAATACCCGTCTGTAGTTTATTAAAGGTTTGTTAAAGTTCTGAGTTTCTGTTCCTTACTCTCACTCTGGACACCGAGGTGGGGATAATAACTGCTGGGTTATTCCTGGTAACGTATCCGTAACGCAGAAACACCACACCTTCAGCCACCGGAGCGCCGTACAGATACCTGAGGGTGGACAGGTGGACACACCTGTTCAGAGCGGCTCAAAACACAAGGACTTTAAATGTCGAGTATTTAAACTTATTTACTCACTTGGCAGAAATCTTGAAGATGAACTCTTGGAACTGTTGGTAACTGATGTAGTTTGTCTGCGGCTCCATCTGGATGGAGAAACTGGGAAGAACTGAGACAAAAACAACACGAGTAGTATTTTAATTTGGTAGTACTTTGTAACAGCAGGTACTGGTACTTACAGGGTATGCACTGGTTACGTATCTGCTACTTACTGGCTAAGAAGATACCCAATACATTCCAGGTTTACACTTGGTACATTGCCATGTACATACACAATATGCACATAACAGGGTACATAGATTGTATGTACCAAGTGCATACCAGTTAGGCTCCTACTGTGCACCTTGGTATTTACTTGGCTCTTACTTGGTACATATCCGCTATTTACTGGCTAAATAGGTACCCAGTACTTGGTATTTACCCCTTTATGCAGATACCTGGTATGTACTGAGTAAATCTAGTGTAACTGTACATGTACTGGGTTCTTAGAGGGGATGTGTACAAGTATCTGGAATGTACCAGGTGCCTTCAAGGAAGTATCCTGTAAATATTGAGCAGTTTTATTTTTTATTTTTTGTATTTTTCAGATTAACTGTGCAGTTCAGGTGATGATAAGACCCATCCCTGTTGGCCGTACCATATTCTTTAACTTCAAAATCTGTTTTTGCTTTCGTGGAGAAATCATCCGTGTAGGATGCTTCAATCGTCCAAATTCCCAACCTAGAATCAGAAGAATTCAGTCTGAACATCTGGAAATGACACCATTAACGACGTGATGCCTGTTTTAGTTTCTTACTTTGGGTTGATGGGGATTCTAAAAGGATTCTGCATCGACGGGATTCCGTTGTTCACGTCAATCATCTCCACAATGTCCACTGTGGTCTGGTCAGGGTCCTGAGGGATGGGGACATGGTTCTTTGATCTGGGTCCAACGTGTCTTAAAGTCTCTCAGGTTCTAAGACGTTCGTTACCTTAAAGGTCAGGTAAACGCTGCGATTGGCAGGCCTCAGCTCCTGGTTCATGGAGAACGCCCTGACTTTGACTGAAGTGGAGGCAAACTTAAGATTCAAGAGAAGATGTTAAATCAAGAGTGGTGGGCGCTTCCCTTACCTTTCTGATGGGGGGTGTACAGCGGCTTGTCCGTTTGGATGAACAGGAAGCCGTTGGTTCTGATTACAGGGATGGACATGTGCTGGTTGATCTGATTGGTCTGGACGTGGAGAACCACCTGATTCACGTCCGAGCCCAGCTGGTTTGGGAACAGCTGAAGAAGAGGAGGAACAGTGACTCAGCATTTTTGTCTGAAAGTCTACAGACATGTAATGAACAGGTCCGCCATCTCACCCGCACTTTGGCGATACCCTGGAAGTTGTTCAGGCTGTTCAGCCTCACCACGTCCTGAGACAGAACCCTATAATCCGGAGCCATGGTGGTCTTCAGGAAAACATAAACCGGCACCTCCGATGTGTACCCGAACAGCTGCAGGAAGACAGTCTCCACGGCGTCCAGGCAGAACGAGAGAGGAGCCGTTATCAGAAACCTGAGAGAGGACAACGTTAAAACTTGACCCGAACACAGATACCTCCATCCTGAAATGTAAAGTTTGACTCACGACTGGGACTGAGCCTCTGTCCTCCAGCTCAGACAGCAAACACAAAGCAGGAGGAAACACACCTTCATCCTGAAGGCCGAGGAAGACTCACTCTGAGCTCCACAGACACACAACTGAGACAACTGAGCAGAAGAGACTGAGAAAAACGTCTCATCAGTTATTGATCAACTCAGTTATTGACCCAACTGTCCTCTGAAGCCAGGACACAGTGGGGGGAGTGGAGGTGGGGTGTTTGTGTCCCAAAGGTGAGTTTACTCAGCCCGTGGTTTCTGATCTTACCCAATGCTGATGACCCCAAAACTTTGTGTTAACATAGAAAAAAGTTGAGTTCCTTCAATAAACACACATCAAATGCTTCCATCCACTCATTATTGATGAATGTTTATTGATTTATTATTGTTTTTTAATGAATTATTTGAACCGTTTCATTTCCCAGAAAGGTATGATTGCATAACATTTATGCAATCAGAAACCAGTTCTCATGTTTGGGATCTTCTTCTCATTTTGGCCCCAAAAGCTCAAGCTTTTCACCTGAAGACATTTGTCTCTCTCACATGGACAGTTACAGGTTTGGATCAGGAGCTTGTCTCTTGGTCCTCTCAGTCTCAGGTGAACCGGGACTCTGGTGTTCCAGATTCTGAACCACCTTACCTCTGATGGGACAGAGAAATGTAGGTCGGTCCAACAAGTCCTGTCAAACAAATCCTCTTTTTAGACAAAAAGATACCACCAGCACCACTTCTTAAGTGATTTAACTGAATATTTTTGACTGTGTGAATAATAATAAATTCATTTTTAAGAAGAGTTTATGTAGAATTATTCTACTTTTAAAAAATGATTGAGATAATAAAAAACTATTTTTTATTTTTATTTTGGCTTTTTTACTTGTTATATTACTATTATATGATCCCCGTGAAGCTCTATTTAACTAGACAAAGCCATATAATTTACTGTAGCCCCACACGGGGCGCCAAAACTCTGTTTACCAAACCAACCAAGGCAGATGGAAAAGTGTTATTGTCCACCTGACCAAAAACATTTCTCTGTTCCCAAACAACTGATTGCAGATTTGTGAGACGTGAGTTCAGAGTAAATAAACATTTGCGACGAGGAAGAAACAATGTTGATTGTGGACTATTTTTTACCAGAGGAAAAACAATTCCATAAGACTTTTAACATCCAGAAGACTTTCTGGTGAGTCATGACAGTTTTTTGTCTTCTGTATTTTGGAATTCCCTTAGTTTTTATGTCACCTCACTTTCTGATTGGCTATCTCATTCAGCAGGTTGTGAGCTCATTTGTTCTCAGGTGAACACTATACACGGTGTGATATCGGGCCAAAAAATCAAACATGTTGAATATCCTCGATTTGAGGTCAGAGCAGTCGACGTCCTTCCGAGCTGACTAGATCACTCTTAACTTACCACCTACGGCAGGAATATCTGCTGTTTATCTTTAGAGTCATCACGATAATTTGGACATCCTTAAGATTGTCAGAAGGGCCAGAATTCAGCCCAATTATCCTGCCGTGTGACGCAGCCCTTAGCAGTGTAACAATACACTAATCCACATTGATATTCCATTATCTCAAGGTAAAACAAAAACATTGAACCATATCTTCATCACCATCATCATCATTATCATCATATGCCAGCTGTGGAATTGAAAACTGAATTGACAGGCTTTGTCATTTCAAGAAATGTATTGCCATTCATCAAAGCAATTCAGTATAATCTCATTTTGTGATAAAGCTTCTGATTTACACCCACAGTACAGGTACATGCCAGCTGAACCTGGACATGTTCATCAATAGAAACCTAAGAAACTAAAACCACATGAAAACTATTTTTACATCAACCAAACAGTTTAAACATCAAACAGTTGATTCAGAAAGTAAACAAACTGCACAAAAATGCATCATTGCAAATCTGTAAAAGAAAGATTTTTGACATTATTTTTAAAGCAAGTCATAGTAGAACCAACATATGTTATAAAGTGTGTTGAAAAAATTGTATTTTTACTTGCTTTTGAGTGAATATGGTCCAGCTGAATCAAATACAGTATAGCATTTATCATTCTTTTATACAGTATAATATATACGGTTAAAAATAAATGTTTGGATAATTTTTCAAAAGAACAAACATTAAACAACAAGCCTTTTCAAGCAGGTAAGAAAAAAATTAATAACTTTTGCAATTTAAAGCCTAAAGATTTCTCAACATTTATCAATGGTACCATCATGGTCTGTCCTGTGCAGAATGACAAAATACAAAATTATTTCTTTTCTAAAACCTCTGAAACTCTGAACCTGTCCACAATGGATTTATGGTTTCCAAGAGATTTAGCCTGATTCATTATGATTTTAAACAAGTTATATTCTGTCTAATGCAAAAATTATTCTGTTCTCAATACCTCTAAAACCACAGCAGCTGTTTTAACACCTAGACTTCTGATGAAATCTTCCAAGGGTTAGCTTTATTTTGAAGATGAGGAAAATAGAGTTTTTAAATGCTGAGATACACTCAGTTACACTTCGGTGTTTTGAGCAAAAACAAAGAAAAGCCCTTTGAGCTGAAGAGTTAAACAGAAACTAAACGGTTGGATGTTTTGTGTGAAACAGAGGAGAGGACTCAGTGCAGAAGAAATATTTTATTAAGACTATATAGGCTCAGATTAAATGTCCTTCATATACTGATACATGTTTTATACATTTACATAGAATAAGATAAAGTGACAGTGAAGTTAAAGTCATGCTTAGAATCATTCTGTTCGCTGACAACTGCAGCTTTTTTTTACATTTTAAGACAAATGTCTGAGATCGTCTCAGCTTTCAATAAATTCAGGATGTTTTTACACTGAAATCAGCTGTTCACAGAAAATTATTTACAAAGATTTCATATCTTCTAACAGCTGTCAGGAGATACCACCTTCAAACTGAGACCAAGAAGCATAGACATGAACTATATTCACAGTAATATTATTAATATTTGAACAAAGGATTTAATTTAATTTTGTTCTTATTCAAAGAAATCATCTGAGTTTTCAACAGGTTTTTCAGTAAAGCAGGATAAATTGAGGCAGTAAAACCCAGCAGAAATTCAGCAGATTATTCTGAAGGAGCCTCCGACTGTAGCAGCTTCCTGTTTATAAATCACACATCACAACTTTTCACTGAGATCCAGGAGCATGCAGCGCAAACACAACACGAAATTCTTCCAAACATCATGCAACAGAATCGAGTTTCAGCCTCTCCTCATCTTGAAGACCAGACCAACAAGCACATTTTAAAGGACTTAAAGCGAGTCTGAGAGACTGCCACTGGTGGGACGGGGGTTAGGTTTAGGCTGTAGAAATTAACCAAAGTCAATGGAATGTCCCCATATGTATAGATGGACACAGCTGTGTGTGTGTGTGTGTGTGTGTGTGTGTGTGTGTGTGTGTGTGTGTGTGTGTGTGTGTGTGNGTGTGTGTGTGTGTGTGTGTGTGTGTGTGTGTGTGTGTGTGTGTGTGTGTGTGTGTGTGTGTGTGTGTCGGCCATCTTTCTTTCTGAATTGCAGTCTGCCTTGTGTTGCAGGTGTGAAGGGTAATGCTAGGTTCAACCGTCTCGTTTTGACAGTTTTCACAAGTTTTGGCGCCCCGTGTGGGGCACAGGAAAAGCTTGGCAGTTCAGAGTTGTGACAGCAGCAGGTTGACTTAAGCCCCACCCCCCACCACACATACATGAGGGTCAGGCTCACTCTGAAAAGGAGGGTCAGTTATTTCACAGCACCATGGTGGGGATGTGGTGGACCAGCGAGGCCGGGTGAGGCACAGCCGTTAGCTGCGGTGGGTGGGACGGAGGCGGCGAGTGCACCCCTCCGCCCCCCACCACCACCATGCCTCCACCCTGGGCGCTGGGGTCTCCGGAGGGCCGGTGCCTCGCGCTCTTCTGGTGCGCCCGTAGGCCGGCCAGCTGTGAGTACGCGGACTGGCATACGTGGCACTTGTACGGGCGCTCCCCGGTGTGCAGACGCACGTGGTTCCGCAGCGTGGACGACTGGCTGAAGCGCCGGTTGCAGAAGCGGCAGACGAATGGCTTGTCCAACGTGTGGATGCGCATGTGGGAGCGCAGGTTGCTGCGTGAGTTGAAGCCGCGGTGACAGATAACGCAGCGCATTCGTCCCAGACTGGAGGAAGAGGAGGAGGACGAGGAGGAGGAGGAGGAAGAGGAAGCGATGGGGCCTTCACATGGGTGGAAATCATCTGTAAAGAGAGGAGATCATTTCAGACTGACAGACATGAAACAGCTCAGACGAAAATCTTTCACAGTTTCTTAAAAAAACAGATTGACGTTTTTATTCTCATTTCTTTAGTTTAAAACAAAATTCAGCTGTTTTTCTCTCAGCTCTGTTTCACTGAAACATTTTAAATCTGTGTCTAAACTTGCTATAAATATAATATTTAATATCCCATTAGCATTACCGCTTTTAGTCTTCTTGTTCTGCTCCTCGTCTCCTCCTGGAATTCCAGGAATTCCCAGGAAAGTGTTGTGGGAGTTTCCGTACCAAACGAGCAGCTCCTGGTCCGGAGGAATCGTCTGCCGGAGACAAACGGCCCAGGTTTCACATTTAATCTGACTTTTGTTTTATAAATTATTGCATTTGTACACCTAACTAATATTTGTTCTTCTCATTAGATTTTAAATGTTCAGTTTTGTTTTCAACACATCACGTTTTTAAATTACTCTTATCATAAAACAATTTAAATAAACCTTTCAGTTTGAGGGTTTAGTTGAAACCAGTCGCTGAAGAAACAAATTAAACATAAATGATTTTTAAAATCAAAGGAACAAAAATTAAGCCAACTGAAAACTTAATTTTAAACCTAAAACTGAAGCAGTTTTTCCACAGAAAGCTGAGTTCTTGCAGCTTATTCTGGTTTATGTTCAGCTTCATGTTTCTGCCAGCAGGTGGCGCCACAGACCAAACTGTTAAAATCAACAAATTTCTGGTTAAATCAACAGTAAACAGGTGAAGACACACTTGAGTCACAAACATCTAGAGGAAACTTCATTGAAACAGAATTCTCTTTAAGGTGGAATCAATCATTTTTTTTCTCAGCAGGTTTCTGTTGGGTCCACCTTTAAAGAAATTTATTTAAATTCTGACGCAGCTGAAAATAAATATAAAAAGTTCATAATAAGACACAAACAACCCAATAAAAACAATAAAAGTGGAAATGATAAAACCAGATTT
>NW_013952745.1:365035-366697 GCF_001266775.1 Austrofundulus limnaeus
GTGTGTGTGTGTGTGTGTGTGTGTGTGTGTGTGTGTGCGTGTGTGTCTGTGTGTCTCAGTTTTCAGCTCCAGACAGTCTTGAGACCAAGAACTGATACTGGATCAGAACTGGACCCGGTCTAGACCTGAGGGCTTTAACACAGACCTGCAGGGATCAGATCTGTTTGGACCAGCAGAACCAGAACCGGTCTCAGAAACTGGTTCTGAACTGAAGGTTCTGAGGGAGGACCGGTCCAAACCTGAACCCATCAGGACACAAAGGTCCAGACCGGCCTGTGGGGGGGCGGACTCTTCAGTTAAACACGGTGGAGGCCGCATCATGATGGGGGGCTGCACAGACCAGGACCATCAGAGGGTTCTGTTGTTGGTTCTGGACCTCCAGGTTCATCAGAATTTAACAGAGTCTAAAACTTTGACTTCTGCTCATTCTGTCTCCGTTAAACGAGCAGAACCAGAACCAGAACCAGACCGGGTCAGAAGCACTGGAATCTGGTCTGAGTTATGGAGCGCGAAACCGGATCAGAACCGGATTAAAGAAGCAGCGTCTGTTTTCTTCCTCCTCCTCCTCGTCTCTCAGCGGGATTTTAATCTGCTCTGATCTGAATTCATGAGATTTTAAACATTTATTGTCCTCAAATCACACACACACACACACACACACACACACACACATATATATATGTGTGTGTGTGTGTGTGTGCTTCAGCTTATTTTATTTTTTCAATTAATTTAGTTAAAATAGAATGTATAAGGTTAAGTTGTGTATTTTAAATAAATCTTAATTTTCTGAAGTTAAATAACATCTGAAAGCAGAAACGTTTTTATCATTAATAATTTACTCTGAAAACACGAGTGATCTTTGGGACTAAAAGGATTTTAGTAAAATGATAAAAACCCTGAATTGGTGATGTGTTCACTGACCAGTGATGCGTTCACTGACCGGTGTGCATTCACTAACCAGTGATGCCTTTACTAACCGTTGTTTTGTTCACTGACCGATGATGCGTTCACTGACCGGTGATGCGTTCACTGACCGGTGATGCGTTCACTGACCGGTGATGTGTTCACTGACTGGTGATGCGTTCACTGACTGGTGATGTGTTCACTGACCGGTGATACCTTCACTAACCAGTGATGCGTTCACTGACCGGTGATACCTTCACTAACCGGTGTTGCGTTCACTGACCTCCACAGCCTTGTAGAAGATGCTGCTGCCGATCTGGACCACCTCCAGGTTCTGCTCCTGCTCGTTCCGGGCACACTTGATGTAGGTCATCCAGCTCCTCTGGTCCTCCTGACTCGCATCGATGAAATACCGAACCGTCCCGTCCTCGTTGAAGACCTGAGGAGACCGAGGGGGGACACTTAGACCAGGTCCACTTACAGACCAGCAGACGATCTGAGGACACCTGAAGTCATTGGGCCTCATGCAAGAACATGTTGGTATTCTTATCCTAAATTTCTCTTACTTTTGTTCGTACAAAGGGTTCGTACGAACATGTCACGTCAGATTCAACAAACTCTTCTATCTTCAGGAAAAGTGTTTAAATGAGCTGCGTAAATTACACCTGTTCATATCCAGCTGCTGTCCATTCATGAAAATGACAGCGAAAATTAAAAATAAGAACTTTACGAGTTCAGAGATTGAAGTCCGTCTGTCAG
>NW_013952745.1:366707-368070 GCF_001266775.1 Austrofundulus limnaeus
AGAAGTGTGTGTGTGTGTGTGTGTGTGTGTGTGTGTGTGTGTGTGTGTGTGGACTCTCTTTATTGGAGGCGCGTCTCAGCCCTTAATGAGCTTTCTGTCCAACAAAAACGTCCCGCAGTCACGCGACCAATCAGAACGCGACCCGGTTCCGAAGAGACGGCGGGAAGTCCGGGAGGGGGCGCGGGGCTGGGGGGGCGGCAGGTGACTGGCACGCGCAACGACAAGGAGACAAGAGGAGGATGAGGAGCAGCGGAGGGCCGGACCGGAGGGGGTGGGAACCGGCCCAAATGGCGCGCACGGATATTGTTCCGCTAACGTGATTAAGAGGCGCTGCGGCCTCGTTAGTATTCATGCGCGCGGCCTGACGCAGCGTGTGCGCCGCTGATAATCCGCCTTTAAAAAGCATTTAAAACGCGCACGCGCTCGTGTTCATCACCTGTAGGAGCAGAGGAACAGCTGATCGGGTCAGAACCAGAGACCACGGCTCGGTTCTAAAGGTTCTGGGTTCTGCAGGTGTTTGTTTAAACCGCATTTATTCCTTCAATTTATTTTAGTTTCTTCAGTTTTTAAATCATGTTAAAAAAACTTTATTATTTTTATTAAAAATATATGTTTTAAACTATTTCTGCATCAATAAACAATTAGAGAATTAAATTTAAACTCATCTGAGTTTTTGTAAAAAAATGTTAAATTCCTAAAATGAGACATGGTTACAGCGACAGGTGTTAAATAAATTTAGCTCATTTAATAATTGTTGACTTTAAATGTTAAATGTTAAATCTAAATGTGTCATTCTAACTAAATGTAAAATGTTAAATGTTGAAGGTTACATTTAAGCTCTTATTTCAGAATGATATGATGATGATCATGCTGCTAACACTGCTAACACCACTAATGCAGCTAACTAATGATGATCATAACGATGATCATCGTTATGATATCATCGTTATGACATCATCGTTATGACATCATCGTTATGACATCATCGTTATGACATCATCGTTATGACATCATCCTGAGACAAAAGCAAATGCTAACAATGCTAACGCTTCCCTGCAAGACCTCACACAGTTGTGTTGGTGTCTCGCACTGTGACTGCTGGATATGGACACCATGACCCTGAAAGGAATAAGAGGATGATGGATGGATGCCATCTAGTGTAAGCAGCATTAGCAATGTTAGCTGCATTAGTGGTGTTAGCAGTGTTAGCAGCATTAGTGGTGTTAGCAGTGTTCGCAGCATTAGTGGTGTTAGCAGTGTTAGCTGCATTAGTGGTGTTAGCAGTGTTAGCAGCATTAGTGGTGTTAGCAGTGTTAGCTGCATTAGTGGTGTTAGCAGTGTTAGCAGCATTAGTGGTGTTAGC
>NW_013952745.1:369390-378716 GCF_001266775.1 Austrofundulus limnaeus
TGAGTAAAGGTGACTGACCGCCGTCAGTCACCTTTACTCAGATATTGTCCAAGATTAACCTTCAGGGTGGATATAGCTCGCTAGCAGCCTCGCACCGAGGACCTATCCACGTCATCATTTACCCAGAATGCTTTGTGTGCAAATAAAATGGCTCCGTCCGTGTTGAAATATATTTGAAAAAATTATAAAAACTAAACATCCTACAGTATTTATTTTACAGTTAAAATAAAAGTTTATCAAATAAAGTCGAATGTTACAACTAATCATGGATCCCTTTAAATAAAAATATTTTATTTTCACAAGTCAGTTTTTTAAAATAGTCTAAAACAAGTTAAGCTACGTATTGGAACCAATAACTTTTAGCTACTCTTTTACAACTTTAGCTACTTTTTGAAAATGCTTTCTTTGGGCCATTTAGCTAATTTTAACTTACTTAGCTACTTTTAGCTACTGTTTGGCTTACTTCGGCTTAAAGCTTGTTTTGATCCTTTTAGCTATTGTGCTACTTTAATCTGGGTTTATGGTTTTAGCTACATTTTGCCTTGTTCAGCTGTTTTGCTCTTTATGGCTACAGGTTTGCTAATTGTAAGTTTTAGCTACCATCCTGCTACTTTTAGCTGCAACTTTTACCAAAATTAAACTTTTGTCTACTTTTAACCTTTAGCTAGTTTTTCATTTTAGCTACCGTTTTGCTTGTTTTATTTCAGCAGAATTAACAAGTTTTAGTTTTAAAAACTGATTAATAAAAAACTTTAGCTGTAAATAAAACTTTTATAATTTGGACCTCCAGCAGCTAAAGAGCCGAAGGTCCAATCTGTCCCCGGAGACGGTTCTGTGATTACAGTAACGTCTTAACGACCCGATGACATCACAGCGCTGCGCCGCCATCTGTCTGCGCCCCGGAACATGAATAAATAATGAACTCCCACTTCTCTGAACGCCAAGAGACAACGAGACGGACACTGAGAGACAGACTGGACCCGTCTCTGTGAGGACATCAGGGACAAACTGTGGTCTATGAGACAAACTGTGGTCTATGAGACAAACTGGGGTCCATGAGACAAACTGTGGTCTATGAGACAAACTGTGGTCTATGAGACAAACTGGGGTCCATGAGACTAACTGGGGTCTATGAGACAAACTGGGGTCCATGAGACAAACTGTGGTCTATGAGACAAACTGGGGTCCATGAGACTAACTGTGGTCTATGAGACAACCTGGGGTCCATGAGACAACCTGGGGTCCATGAGACAACCTGGGGTCCATGAGACAAACTGGGGTCCATGAGGCAAACTGGGGTCCATGAGACAACCTGTGGTCCATGAGACAAACTGGTCCATGGGACAAACTGTGGTCTATGAGACAACCTGGGGTCCATGAGACAAACTGGGGTCTATGAGAAAAACTGGGGTCCATGGGACAAACTGTGGTCTATGAGACAAACTGTGGTCTATGAGACAAACTGGTCCATGGGACAAACTGTTGTCTATGATACAACCTGGGGTCCATGATACAACCTGGGGTCTATGAGACAAACTGGGGTCTATGAGACAAACTGGGGTCTATGAGACAAACTGGGGTCCACGAGACAAACTAGGGTCCACGAGACAAACTGTGGTCTATGAGACAAACTAGTCCATGAGACAAACTGGGGTCCATGGGACAAACTGGGGTCCATGGGACAAACTGGGGTCCATGAGACAAACTGGGGTCTATGAGACAAACTGTGGTCTATGAGAAACTTTGGTCCATGGGACAAACTGGTCCATGAGACAAACTGGTCCATGAAACAAACTGGGGTCCATGGGACAAACTGGTCCATGGGACAAACTGGTCCATGAAACAAACTGGGGTCTATGAGAAAAACTGCGGTCCATGGGACAAACTCGGGTCTACGAGAAAAACTGGGGCCCATGGGACAAACTGGGGCCCATGGGACAAACTGGGGTCTATGAAAATAACTGGTGTCCATGAGATCAACTTGGGTCTATGAGAAAAACTGGGGTCCATGTGACAACCTGGGGTCCATGTGACAACCTGGGGTCCATGGGACAACCTGGGGTCCATGGGACAACCTGGGGTCCATGGGACAACCTGGGGTCCATGAGACAACCTGGGGTCCATGAGACAACCTGGGGTCCATGAGACAAACTGGGGTCCATGGGACAAACTGGGGTCCATGAGACAAACTGGGGTCCATGGGACAAACTGGGGTCCATGGGACAAACTGGGGTCCATGGGACAAAATGGGATCCATGGGACAAACAGGGGTCCATGGGACAAACAGGGGTCCATGGGACAAACAGGGGTCCATGGGACAAACAGGGGTCCATGGGACAAACTTGGGTCCATGAGATAAACTTGGGTCCATGAGAATAACTGAGATCCATGGGAAAAACTGGGATCTATGGGATAAATTGTGGTCCATGGGACAAACTGGGACCTGCGGTGTTCAAACTGTGGTCCATGGGACAAACTGGGACCTGCGGTGTTCAAACTGTGGTCCATGGGACAAACTGGTCCATGAAACAAACTGGGGTCTATGAGAAAAATTGGGGTCCACTTGACAAACTGGGGTCCATGGAAGAAACTGGGGTCCATGGAATAAACTGGGGTCCATGAGACAAACTGGGGTCCATGAGAAAAACTGGGGTCTATGAGAAAAACTGGGGTCCATGTGACAAACTGTGGTCCATGAAACAAACTGGGGTCTATGAGAAAAACTGCGGTCCATGAGACAAACTGGGGTCTGAG
The DNA here is from genome assembly GCF_001266775.1 of Austrofundulus limnaeus. NCBI lineage: Eukaryota > Metazoa > Chordata > Actinopteri > Cyprinodontiformes > Rivulidae > Austrofundulus > Austrofundulus limnaeus. The sequence continues at coordinate 372,145 of NW_013952745.1, forward strand.
AAAAACTGGGGTCCATGAAAATAATTGGGGTCCATGTGACAAACTGGGGTCCATGAGACAAACAGTGGTCCATGAGATAAACTTGGGTCCATGAGACAAACTGGGGTCCATGAGACAAACTGGGGTCCATGGGACAAACTGGGGTCCATGGGACAAACTGGGGTCCATGAGACAAACTGTGGTCCATGAGGCAAACTGGGGTCCATGAGACAACCTGTGGTCTATGAGACAAACTGTGGTCTATGAGACAAACTGGTCCATGGGACAAACTGGGGTCTATGAGACAACCTGGGGTCTATGAGACAAACTGTGGTCCATGAGACAAACTGTGGTCCATGAGATAAACAGGGGTCCATGACACAAACTGGGGTTTATGAGAAAAACTGGAGTCCATGTGACAAACTGGGGTCTATGAGAAAAACTGGGGTCCATGAGACAACCTGGGGTCCATGGGACAAACTGGGGTCCATGGGACAAACTGGGGTCCATGAGACAAACTGGGGTCCATGAGACAAACTGGGGTTTATGAGAAAAACTAGGGTCCATGAGAAAAACTGGGGTCCATGTGAGAAACTGTGGTCCATGAAACAAACTGGGGTCCATGGGACAAACTGGTCCATGAAACAAACTGGGGTCTATGAGAAAAATTGGGGTCCACTTGACAAACTGGGGTCCATGAGACAAACTGGGGTCCATGAGACAAACTGGGGTCTATGAGAAAAACTGGGGTCCATGTGACAAACTGGTCCATGAAACAAACTGGGGTCTATGAGAAAAACTGGGGTCCATGTGACAAACTGTGGTCCATGAAACAAACTGGGGTCCATGAGACAAACTGGGGTCTGAGAAAAACTGGGGTCCATGAGACAAACTGGGGTCCATGAGACAAACTGGGGTCTATGAGAAAAACTGCGGTCCATGAGACAAACTGGGGTCCATGAGACAAACTGGGGTCTGAGAAAAACTGGGGTCCATGAGACAAACTGGGGTCTGAGAAAAACTGGGGTCCATGAAACAAACTGGGGTCCATGGGACAAACTGGGGTCCATGAAAATAACTGGGGTCCATGTGACAAACTGGGGTCCATGAGACAAACTGTGGTCCATGAAACAACCTGGGGTCCATGTGACAAACTGGTCCATGAGACAAACTGGGGTCTATGAGAAAAACTGGGGTCCATGTGACAAACTGGGGTCTATGGGACAAACTGGGGTCCATGGGACAAACTAGGGTCCATGGGACAAACAGGGGTCCATGGGACAAACTGGGGTCCATGGGACAAACTGGGGTCCATGAGATAAACTTGGGTCCATGAGAATAACTGGGATCCATGGGACAAACTGGGATCTATGGGATAAACTGTGGTCCATGGGACAAACTGTGGTCTATGGGACAAACTGGGGTCAATGAGATAAACTTGGGTCCATGGGACAAACTGGGGTCCATGAGACGAACTTTGGTCCATGGGACAAATTGGGGTCCATGAGACAAACTGGGGTCCATGAGACAAACTGGGACCTGTGGTGTTCAAACTGTGGTCTATGGGACAAACTGGGGTCAATGAGATAAACTTGGGTCCTTGGGACAAATTGGGGTCCATGAGACTAACTGGGGTCCATGGGAAGAACTGGGGTCTATGAGACAAACTGAGGCCCATGTCTCGACCCCTACTGGCACCAGGTGTGTATTACAGTTTGTTACTCTGCTGTGGATCAAAGAATAAATATTTACAAGATTCTGTTAGTTTAACATTTTGAACTGAACTTTGTTGATCTGCAGTCAGAAACAGAGACGGAGTCAGAAAGAATGAGCCGGTTTATTAGCCCTCATATTATTAGCATCTGCCACAACAGTCGTGGTTTGGGTTCGCACAGAACTATCTGTCAATAGAACCTAATAGAAAATTCTGCAGGTTATAGTTTGGACTTCTGTCCATTAGAAAAAAAAAAAAACAAGAACCAGAAACTAGGAGCTCCTGCCTTCAGAACCAGGAGTCTGAAACAGGAAGCCTGAAGCTGAAGTGGACCGGTGCTTTCGTGTTCGGTTCTGGGACCACCAAGAAGCCTTGCGGTCCAAACAGAACCGCACACCAAGCCTGGACCCAGCTCAGCTTTTAGAAGAAAGTCTGAAGGGATTCAACTCTCTGGCCTCGGAGCCGCCGGGTCGAACGGGAGCCGGGCTTCAACACGTTCGTGTCTCCGGTCCGACGGTACCGACAGGCAGGACAGGTATGACAGGTGGGGGACAGGTCACCTAGCAGTCTTGAGGATATAACACACACTCAGCTTGGATTTGCAGGTTGGTTAAACACAAGTGAATTAAACATTAGAATTTTAACAGGACAAAAAAAATTACATTTTTACCTGGAGAGCACCCACCAGAAAGTGGAAATTTACACAAACCATAGTTGACAAACTGAATATTCATACGATTTACATAAACCCCTGAAGAGGAGAATGCATTAGGATTTTATCATCATCATCATCATCACACATACAGAAAAACTCAACACAACAGCCAGATCTCCCGAAACAAGACAAACCTCTCTGTGGTCCACACGTCCATCAGCTAACAGTCACAAAGTTCAAACAACGGATCACACGCCTCGGGTCACACTGCACACCCAACAAGACTAAAATATGGAAATTTGAACAAACTATCAAATCATAGCAAGATGCATCGATTTCACAAATAAAAATACACAAAACACACAAAGTTCCACTAAAGAGAACAAAAAATCCGATGTGAACAAAGCTGGAATCCACAACAACAAAAACAAAACGTGAATTTAAAAAAAATGAAAGTTATAACTAGACTGCAGCAAAATAAAATTAAAAGTCTTCTGATTTCAACAAATGTACATTAAACAAGCTGATCAGTAAGTTGAACGTCCTGTCGTGTTCAGGTAAGAAAAGCAAAAGGAATACATTTACAAATGTGCAAGTTTTCAAAAAAGTAGAACATCTGCATGTCTGAGGAACATTTTACAGCCTAAACAAAGACCCGACACGCAGAAAACCAACCGACGATCAGCACCACTTAAATACACACAATATTCAGCTGAGTAACGCAGTAATGCAGCTAAAACAAGCCGACAAAGGTACGAGAGTATCAGAAAGGGCCTCCGCTGGTTTGACAGGAAGCCAAAATGAAGTTATTTTATTTTGAAAGACTTCTATAATACTTTCTGTTTGTCAGATAAAATTAATTCAGTGTCCTGATAGTAATATTTAATAGTTAAAACCAGCACATTTGTGGTTTTGAACATTAAGCGTTGCTAATGCTAACTCATGCTATCCATGTGATTTAAGGCTAACAGAGGAATGTGAAGCTTTTCCCTCCATTTTCTTTATTTAAATTTAAAATAAATTTAAATTTAGTGTGTTGACATTAACCTTTAAATAGAAACATCAGTACATTTGTAGTTTTGGAAGGTGAATCGTTTTGAGTGCAGTAACTTTGGCTGTGCGTTTGTTTCCTGCTAGCTAAAGAATGGCTAATGCTAAAACAGTATTTCATGCTGTTCACATGGTTAAAAACCCAGAGGGATGTTAACCTATTCTTCTGTTTGGTTTATAAATTAAAATTAATCATTCAATGTTCTAACATTAATATTTGAATCTTTATACATTGCATTTGCAGTTTTGGGAAGTTAACATGGATATTACTCTCGAGCTAATTTGCTAAAGCTAACAGAGGGGTATGAAGCTTTTTCCTCCAGTTTATGTAAATCAAAATAAATAATTTAGTGTTCTTACAATATTGCTTTAATAATACCCGTAGATTTAGTTTTTAAAGGCTAATATTTCGTAAATCTTGAGTGCTGCAATGTTAGGTGTCTGTTAGCTGAAGCTGATTCACTAATGCTAACACCTTTCAAGCTACTTGGGATTTAAAGCTTTTTATAGTTTGTTTAAAAATCTAAATAAATAAAATTCTTGTACCGACATCAACACTGAAATGTAAACGCCAGCAAATTTGTATTTTTGGAATGCTAACACAAACGATAAGGCGCCGTTTCTCATTTAATCAACTGAGCTTGTTGGTTAGCATAAAAATATTTTTAGCCATTTGTTAGCAAAGTGACAATTTTACATTTTAATGTGAGCAGCAGAACTAAAATTACAGGTTCTTTGAAAACGAATTTATTTTACTTGGCTACAACTGTCAAAAATGTTGGAATTAAAAAATCTACAATATTTTCATGCTAATATGATGTAGCCTAGCTTAAAGCCTTTGTTTTGAGTGAATCTGCCATAAGCGTGGCAATATTAATTAACAGCTACACAATGCTTTATTTACCCACATTCATTCAAACACTTTAAACACCCGTTCACTAAACAAATACCAGAATAAAAACAAAACGTAATGTTCAAACAGCTCAGATTACAATCAGCTAACAGAAACATTCACTCGTCAAAAACACGCGGCTGAGGTAACACACACCTTATTTCGTTTGGACTTGTTCAGCTTTTACACCAATAAATTTAATATCTTCATAGTTTAGTTCCAAACATTTTGTCCAAAAAGATAACCAACAGCAATAATAAAGTTTTACTCTGTAAGAAAATAGTAAATTCACCTGCGTGTGTAATAAAAGTGAATGTGTGGAAACAATGAGGTTAGATCACGTGTTCGACCACAGAGAGGTCTGGCTTTTAGACAACGCAATATAAATCGGCATTTATTCATTATTACATCATAAAACCTAAAGAGATCACTATTGATACACAAGAATAAGAACTATCATCATCAAACCAAAGAGAACAATCGCATCATTGCACCTCCAAGATGGCGACTAAACATGTAAAATTAGATGGAGTAGAAACAGACCCAGCGAGCACAGATTTAGTACAAAATACAGTTTTATCTCCGACGGTAAAACATCACATTTTCATCCGACGCTATTAAAATATATCTATGTCAAAATGTAAAAAAAAAAAAAAAACTGAGTCACACAATCTGACGCATGCTTTAAAACATTATCATAAACAAAAATAATAATATATCTGATTTCTTGCTCAAGACTGCTAAGCCTTATACCGTTTTTTATCAGAAAATAAAACTAGACAAAATATAGATTATACTGAATTTGTTTTGTTCAAAGCCACACTGATAGATCTTTAAGTTCAAGTTTGATAAGAAAAATAAAGAAAAACCAGGTCTACGCTGCGGAGACGCTAGTCCAAAAAAATCTGCCCGACAAAATGTCAACTTTGTAAAGTTAAAAAACAGAAAGAAAAACTTTGTGATTTTTTTTAGTTAATCCTTATTTTTTTTCTACAAAAAGGAAGGAAGAAGCGGCAGAAAGTTGCTTGGAAACCCCGATTTGGTTGCTGTCAACGACCATCCAGAGCTCTGAGCCGGCGACGGACGAGTCTCTAGTGATCCTGACGAAAACAGGAAATGACATCACGGTTCAGCGTGTTGGACCAATCAGAGCTGCTGCGGGTTTACCAACAGGTGAGGCGTCCTGCGTTACCTGTATCTGGGCGGGGTTCCACAGGTAGGGCTGCTGTTGCTGTCTGTAGTATTCTGCTAACACTGCAGTGTAGTCTGGCACCGAACTCTGCTGAGACGACTGACCTGCAACACAAACAAACCGTTATAAAAATACTGCCTCCTGATTGGTCAACATCCAGAGCACTCTGGTTTCAAGGTATCCACAGTGGTCCTGAGGAGCTTGGAAAAACTGAAAAAAATATTTGAAACTGGAAAAAATATTTGAAACTGAAAAGACAAGATGTTTGAAACTTTTTTTTTCAGTTTCAAAATAATTTTTCAGTTTCAAAATAATTTTTCAGTTTCAAAATAATTTTTCAGTTTCAGTTTGTTTTTATTTTGAACAAACCTTATGACCCCAATTTCGCTCCATACAAACGTGTCAGGTGTGAACACAACCGAAGTGTTGCAGGTAGTTTTGAAGCATTATCAGTTTAAAATCTTTTTGCTCCTGCTGAGACTCATAACCAGCTAATAATTACTGACATCAGTTCGTCATGAGTTACAGACAGCAGAGAAGAAGAAATATTCTGTCATGACGTCTGGACTGGACCTCTTGGTGTGTTGTCACTAACAGGTGGTGTGTATTTTGTTTGAGGACTTTTCATCCAGAAAGTTGAATGTGTGTTTTTGTGAAAAAGGAGGAAACTAAAACACAATGGTGGGTCTGAATCAAAGTGCTCACTGTGACACATTCAGGTGCCGTACTTTGTTTCTTGTAGTAGTCCTCCCAGGCCTTACTGTAGTCTGCCATCAGGTTCTGAGGCTGGTTTGTTTGACCTGCAAACACACACACCAACACACACATCAACACAAACACGCACATCAACACAAATACACACACACTCAGCTGCTGCTAAATGCAGACTGAAGACCTGACAGAAAGCCTCGTGGTTCTGATAAATCCTGCAGGTCTGATTTCTTCCTGAATGTGTGTGTGTGTGTGTCTACGTGTGCGTATGTGTGTGTGGACTTGCCTAGCTTCTTATAGTACTGCTCCCATGCTTTGGAGTAGTCCATCTGTCCTGTCTGAGCCAAACTGTGACCTACACACACACACACACACACAC
>NW_013952745.1:378731-379325 GCF_001266775.1 Austrofundulus limnaeus
CACACACACACACACACACACACACACACACACACACACACACACACACACACACACACACAGTTTAAGAGGTGTGTATTGTAGAGCACATCTACATAATGTGCTCGACAATGAGCAGCTTTTAAAGCTTTTAGCTCAAAGACTGGGAGGAAACGGTTCTGAACTCGTCTCAAGGTTATTGTCTGACAGAACTCAGTGTTTCACAATAAAAGCCTAAACATCAGCTGATCTCAGGACCTGCTGGAGTCTTTCATGTTTAATGTTTTATAGGTCAGAGTTCAGCTAACTAAAACAATCTAAACGTTTCTCTGAAACAAAGAAAAGGTTCAGATACAAAGATTAATGTGTTAAATGTGACACAACATGTTTTGATTGAAGGACAGAAAGAGGAGCTGCTAACGGTAAAATAAATAGAAGAAGCCGAAGCTATCGGTAAAAGAGACAAAAAGAGGTGGAGCTAATGGTAGAAGAAACAAAAAGAGGAGGAGCTAATGGTAGAGGAAACAAAAAGAGGAGGAGCTAATGGTAGAGGAAACAAAAAGAGGAGGAGCTAATGGTAGAGGAAACAAAAAGAGGAGGAGCTAATGGTAGAGG
>NW_013952745.1:379335-381272 GCF_001266775.1 Austrofundulus limnaeus
AACAAAAAGAGGAGGAGCTAATGGTAGAGGAAACAAAAAGAGGAGGAGCTAATGGTAGAGGAAACAAAGAGGAGGAGCTAATGATAAAGGAAACAAAGAGGAGGAGCTAATGGTAGAGGAAACAAAAAGAAGAGGAGCTAATGGTAGAGGAAACAAAAAGAGGAGGAGCTAATGGTAGAGGAAACAAAAAGAGGAGCTAACAGTGAAGTAAACAAAAAGGGGAGGAGCTAACAGTGAAAGAAACAAAAAGAGGTGGAGCTAATGGTAGAGGAAACAAAATGGGGAGGAGCTAACATTGAAGTAAACAAAAAGAGGTGGAGTTAATGGTAGAGGAAACAAAAAGAGGAGGAGCTAACAGTGAAGGAAACAAAAAGAGGAGGAGCTAACAGCGAAGGAAACAAAAAGAAGAGGAGCTAATGGTAGAGGAAACAAAAGGGGGAGGAGTTAACATTGAAGTAAACAAAAAGAAGAGGAGCTAACAGTGAAGGGAAAAAAGAGGAGGAGTTAACAGTGAAGGAAAAAAAAGAGGTGGAACTAATGGTAGAGGAAACAAAAGGGGAGGAGCTAACATTGAAGTAAACAAAAAGAGGAGGAGTTAATGTTAGCGTAAACAAAAAGAAGAGGAGCTAACAGTGAAGGGAACAAAAAGAGGAGCTAACAGTGAAGGAAACAAAAAGAGGAGCTAACAGTGAAGGAAACAAAAAGAGGAGCTAACAGTGAAGGAAAAAAAGAGGAGGAACTAACAAAGGAAACAAAAATAGGCGGAGCTAAGACAACTGAAATCTATTTGGTAAAAAAAACTAAGTGTAGCTGCAGAATGTTTGTGAGCGCAAAGCACTGAAGTGTGTGCATGTGTGTATTTCTGTGGGTATCTTCATGCTTGTTGTTCTTACCAGGGTCTTGCTGTCCCGGGTTCTGCCAGCTCGTCTGATAGGTGTTTCCCCAAACTCCGGTGACAAAGGCCTGCCCGCTGCCACAGCTGCAGACACACAAACACCTGGTTTATGATCCGCTACGCGTCACCACTGGTGATTTTATTTTGTGTTTCTTACTTCTGGTGTGCAGCGGGGCCCTGGGTGAAGGGACTGAAGCCAAAACCTCCGTTACTCATGATCCCTGAGCCCTACAGGGGCCAGAGCAGATCAGACATTTTACACTTGGATTCACAATCTCAGGCGGAGCAAACGGACTCGAGGAGGTGCGTTTGTTTCACGTACCCCGATCTTGTCGTCTATGAGCTGGCGAGCTACTTCCATCTGCTGGGCGGTGCCTCTGATGGTGAAGACCCGGGTGTTGGGGTCAGTGGAGGGAGGTGGGTTCCTCTGCAGCTCCACGTGAGCTCCGGACTGCTGGTTAATACTTTTGATGGTTTCTCCTCCTGCAGACCAACAAAAGGCTTAAAACTCATCAAAAAACAAACATCTGTGTCAAGACATGCAGGTTTTTATCTTCACCTTTTTCAGGCCCCGCCCCCAGGACTTTATGAGACCACTTTGATCTAATTCTGTATTTATAGGATTTATTTTATGTTCTAATCCTCTCAAAAATGATAAAAATCTGCACAACATTTGGATGATACAGAAGAGGATTAGGGCCACTGAAAAAATAAAAAAAGGAATTTTGACTTTAATATCAGAGTTCTGAGATTTTTATTTTTTCAGTGTTTTCAGTGGCCCCAATCCTCTTCCATAGGATGAAAACTCTAACCAGTCATCATAAATGCAGAAAGATCACTGAGCACGTGTGTGTGCATGTGAGTGTGCACGTGAGTGTGCACGTTCAGCCCAGAGGAACAGCAGAGCTCCACTCAAACAGAACATATGGTGTCTAAACACAGACTACTTGACATTTCTTTCTTTGTGAGGCTTTTATTTTGGAAGCTGCTGCTCGACCCTCTCGACCTCCACACACACACACACACACACACACACACACAC
>NW_013952745.1:381307-384398 GCF_001266775.1 Austrofundulus limnaeus
CACACACACACACACACACACACACACACACACACACACACACACACACACACACACAGCTGAATGGTTAATGGGTTTTTAAGGTCTTTTTAAATAGAATAAAAACATCTGATGGAGCTCTCATCCTCTGACTCGTTGCTTTTTATTTGATTCAGTTTTTCTCCAGCAGTCGAAGGATCGGGTGGATCCAGCGAACCGGACCGGGTCCAGCCTCCTACCTTTGCCGATGACCAGGCCACACTTGTCAGCGGGGATGGTGTAGGTCACTTCCTGTAGAGGACTGGGCGAGCCCATGGTCCAGTCGCTGCGACCTCTGACCCGGCCGCCGCGCAGGGCCGAGCTGAAGCCGTCGCGCTCCTGTCGGAACACACAGACAGGTCGGGGGGGCGGGGTGAGGGTGGTTCTGAGGTCCGGACCAGAACCCGAAGGTGAGGCGAAGGGTACCTGAGCGGTCTGGATGAGCTCGTTGATGAGATGGACGGCGTGCTGACAGCGCTCTGGCTGACCCATCACCATGGCAACGCGCTCCGGACTGATGCCGTCATCTGGAGGAGGAGGCGGAGTCAGAGCGTTAAAACCGGACTGAACCGGTTTGAATCCAAATATAAACTGGATTTACTGATGTCAAAAAATCTTTGTTTTTAAAACGTAAACCAACAAAAATCTAGTTAATAATTTTATTTTAGGTTTATTATTGTTTGAGAACAAGAAAAAACTGCTTTTAGATTTTAGCTGTTTCAGCTTTAGCTACTGTATTACTACCGTTTTGTTAATTTTAAGATTACTGCTTTTGTTTTTCTGTTTTAGCTTTTAGAAACGGTTCTGGAAGAGTTGGCTCATGATGTGATAGTTTTAGCTTTACTGCTAAAGTGATATTTACTCATATCTGCTGGGTTTAGCTGGTCTAGAGCTAGCTTTAGCTTGTTCTCAGCTAATTTTAGCTCATCTACAGCTGGGTTTAGCTAATGCTCTGCTGTCTTTAGCTCATCTACAGCTGGTTTTAACTCGTGTTGTGCTAATTTTAGCTCAATCTCTGCTGAGTTTAGCTGGTCTACAGCTAGTTTTAGCTCATTTTCAGCTAATTTTAGCTGGTGCTCTGCTGGGTTTAGCTCGTATTCAGCTGGTTTTAGTTCATGTTCAGCTGGTTTTAGCTCATGTTCAGCTGGTTTTAGCTCATGTTCAGCTGGTTTTAGCTCAATCTGTGCTGAGTTTAGCTCGTCTACAGCTGTTTTTAGTTTGTTCTCAGCTGTTTTTAGCTCATGTTGTGCTAATTTTAGTTTGTGCTCTGCTGGGTTTAGCTGGTTTAGAGCTAGCTTCAGCTCGTTCCCAGCTAATTTTAACTTGTCTACAGCTGGTTTTAGTTTGTTCTCAGCTAGTTTTAGCTCGTGTTCAGCTGGTTTGTAAACAGAAAAACAAACTGGGTCACAGACCTGTTTTAAACTGGATTCGGACTCCGGCGTCATTTTGAATCTTCTTGATCATTTCTCCATTTCTGCCTATCACGATTCCGACAGCAAACCTGGGAACCGGAACCTGAGAACAGATGGGATTGGACCCGGGTCAGCGGTTCTGACACCTGTAGAGAACATGACGTGTTCGTCAGCGTCTCACATCCAGGTTGGTTCCTCCCAGTCGGCCTCCGAAGTCGCTGCGACCGGACCGGAAGTCTCCGTCCTTCTCTCGGATCACTTCCAGCACCAGTTCTTTGGCTGCCTGGACCAGAACCAAAGACAGAACTCAGTCTGAGGAACATCTGATCTGAGAAGGAACTTTAGAACAGAAGCTAGAACCCCTGATCCAAGACCTCATACCAGGTACAGAACCTTTGACATGAGTTCTGAAAACTTTAACCTTCTTCAGAACGTTCCACACCTGGATCCTCAGACCAAACCCAGAACCTTAAACCAAAACACCTCCTGCAGAACATTTCATATGAGCAGAAAGTTCTAAAAGATCTACAGTTTTAGTCCAACTAGAACCTTAAACCTGTTGGAGGATCTTTTTCTATAATCTAGAACGTTCCACAACTCCTCACACAGACGTTATTCAAAGTTCTGCTGATAATAAACCCAGTAGAACCGTCTGTACCTGGACTTTGTAGGGATCTCCAGAGATGCGGAGCGGTTTGTCGGCTCCTGTCGGCATCGGGCCGTCCTGGATCATCATCATCTTCACGCCGGCCCGCTCCTGAGAAACAGAACCGGACACACCGGGCTGGAGTTAACAGTACCTGATCTGGAACCTTTCACCTGATCTGGAACATTTTCACCTGATCTGGAACATTTTCACCTGATCTGGAACCTTTTCACCTGATCTGGAACATTTTCACCTGATCTGGAACCTTTTCACCTGAACTGGAACCTTTTCACCTGATCTGGAACCTTGCACCTGATCTGGAACCTTGCACCTGATCTGGAACCTTGCACCTGATCTGGAACCTTGCACCTGATCTAGAATCTTTTCACCTGATCTGGAAACTTTTCACCTGATCTGGAACCTTTTACCTGAACTGGAACCTTTCACCTGATCTAGAACTTTACACCTGATCTGGAACCTTTCACCTGATCTAGAACTTTACACCTGATCTGGAACCTTTCACCTGATCTAGAACCTTTTATCTGATCTGGAACCTTTTATCTGATCTGGAACCTTTCACCTGAACTAGAACCTTTCACCTGAACTAGAACCTTTCACCTGATCTAGAACCTTTCACCTGATCTAGAACCTTTCACCTGATCTGGAACCTTTTACCTGATCTGGAACCTTTCACCTGATTTCTAACCTTTCACTTGATCTAGAACCTTTTTTAGACCCATCTTTAAGTTTCTTTGGGACTCAGAGTTTTACCTGATCTGGAACCTTTCACCTGATCTGGAACCTTTCACCTGAACTAGAACCTTTCACCTGATCTAGAACCTTTCACCTGATCTGGACCCTTTCACCTGATCTGGAACCATTCACCTGATCTGGAACCTTTCACTTGATCTGGAACCTTTCACCTGATCTAGAACCTTTCACCTGATCTGGACCCTTTCACCTGATCTGGAACCATTCACTTGATCTGGAACCTTTCACCTGATCTGGAACCTTT
>NW_013952745.1:384425-385620 GCF_001266775.1 Austrofundulus limnaeus
CTTTCACCTGATCTAGAACCTTTTTTAGACCCATCTTTAAGTTTCTTTGGGACTCAGAGTTTTACCTGATCTGGAACCTTTCACCTGATCTGGAACCTTTCACCTGAACTAGAACCTTTCACCTGATCTAGAACCTTTCACCTGATCTGGAACCTTTCACCTGATCTGGAACCATTCACCTGATCTAGAACCTTTCACCTGATCTAGAACCTTTCACCTGATCTGGAACCTTTCACCTGATCTAGAACCTTACACCTGATCTAGAACCTTTCACCTGATCTAGAACCTTTTTTAGACCCATCTTTAAGTTTCTTTGGGACTCAGAGTTTTACCTGCAGCTGTTTGATGGTGTCTCCTCCTCGACCAATCACCAGCCCCACCTTGCTGGCTGGGATCAGCATCTCCTGCACGGCGGTCCCGCCCTCCCCGTCACCATGGAAGCCAGGACCGTTTCTACACCGCTCCACAATCTGGACCAGCAGTCGCTTCGCCTGCCTGGAAAACATTTGTTATGAACCTGTTTCCCTGTCTCTGCAGGAGGACCGGACCCAGAACCTGACTGGGTCTGGACCTTGTTTTGAACAGAACCACTGAGTGAAACTCACTCGATGCACTCTGGAGTTCCCGTCAGCGAACATGGCCGCTCCATCAGGCCTCCACTGTCTGCAGGAACACAGATCATTAGACCAACGTGAGTGTAGAACCTTCAGGAGAACCAACCGTTCTGAAGGCTCGACTCCAGGAGGTACTGACTCACCAGCAGCGATCTGGATCTTACAGCCCGACTCGTTCTGGATCCTGGTGATCTGTTCTCCTCCTCTACCGATAACTGGATGGAAACGTTCAAAGAACATCGTTTATTTTTCACGTCTCAGAAGATAAAACAGAGAGAAGCTGGAGAGAGGGGTACTCACTGAAGCCCACCATCCTGTCAGGAACTTTGTATTCCTCTGTGATCACCCTGTTGACGCGCACACACACACACACACACACACACACACACACACACACACACACACACACACAATAAAACCACAACCTGTGTGTTCCTGTCAATAAATAATCATGTCCACAGATCTATAACACTTCAGGAGCATCACGTCTCACACTGACGATGAGCTACCCTGCTGTGTGTGTGTGTGTGTGTGTGTGTGTGTGTGTGTGTGTGTGTGTGTGTGTGTGTGTGTGTGTGTGT
>NW_013952745.1:387728-391782 GCF_001266775.1 Austrofundulus limnaeus
TCAGGTAAAACTCAAATAAAACTCAGGTAAAACTCAAATAAAACTCAGGTAAAACTCAAATAAAACTCGGGTAAAACTCAAATAAAACTCAGGTAAAACTCAGGTAAAACTCAGGTAAAACTCAAAACTCAAGTAAAACTCAAGTAAAACTCGGGTAAAACTCAAGTAAAACTCAAATAAAACTCAGGTAAAACTCAGGTAAAACTCAGGTAAAACTCGGGTAAAACTCAGGTAAAACTCAAGTAAAACTCAAGTAAAACTCGGGTAAAACTCAAATAAAACTCAGGTAAAACTCAGGTAAAACTCAGGTAAAACTCGGGTAAAACTCAGGTAAAACTCAAGTAAAACTCAAGTAAAACTCGGGTAAAACTCAAATAAAACTCAGGTAAAACTCAGGTAAAACTCAGGTAAAACTCAGGTAAAACTCGGGTAAAACTCAAATAAAACTCGGGTAAAACTCAGGTAAAACTCGGGTAAAACTCGGGTAAAACTCAGGTAAAACTCAGGTAAAACTCAAGTAAAACTCAGGTAAAACTCAGGTAAAACTCAAATAAAACTCAGGTAAAACTCAGGTAAAACTCAGGGACTTTCTTGAGGGTCCTCACCTGCGTCCTCTCCTGATCGTTTCTGGCCGGGGTAATAAAGCGCGGCCTCAGTACTTCCTGAGGAGCTGTTCAGGTGCGACAGGGTTTCTCCGCCCATCTTACCCACCATCTGAAACATGGAACAAGAAGTACCAGATCGTCACAGAACAGGGGTCCAACACTTTTATTAATTCCACGTTTCCAGATATTAATGAGATAAAAACACAAAAAACTTACTGCAAATGTTTAAAACTTTATAATATTCTCTTAATGAGCTATCAAACATGCAAGAAGCTCTAGCTGTACAAACCCTGAGTCAGAGTTTTGGGACCAGAACTGAGCCGTTTAAAGATGGTGCAAAGGTTTTTCTGGTGAAAACGACCTGCAGAGGAGGGTGAAGCTGTTGTAACACTGTGACTCTCTGACTAAATGTTGATACTCCAACAGAGCAGAGTTCAGTCTGAACAAACTGCACTCAGTGTTTTCTTCCTCCCTCCAGAACCAGAACACTTCCTAATAAGGGTCCTGATCCTGGTTGCAGGCTCTCTGAGCTGCACGCTCACATATTCAAGAGTCGGATTTACGATCGATGACATAAAGACAGGTTTCCATCAGCGCTGAGGAGAACTCAGCAGGGTGGGGTTTGAGGAGAATGAGTCCTGTTGAAGGAGGCAGAGAAAAACCGGTGGAAAGATGTAAAAATAATTAAAAACACGGGACCGACGGCATCGTCGTCTACAGATAATTGACTCAAAATGTCTCTGAGAACGTCCACGTCACTGAACCCACATCTGTGGTAACCATCTCAAATCTGTGGCGCCATCTTGGTAGGTTTGACCTTAATTAGCATCAGGAGTCATCTTTAATCAGACATTTGTTCAGTTTAAAGTCAAATAACCAGTGGATCGCTTGGTTCAGGTCAAAGCTCGTGGCACTGTAGCCAACATCCCAGGAAGTGGACGCAAGAGGCAATGCAACCCCAGGTTGATCAGATGAAATGTGGACGGTTGAAAAGAAAAAAGCAAAAACACTTAAGCCTGTTGATTTGGAAAAGGTCAAAGGTCATTTCCAAAGAGTCCAAATCCATCGATCAACAGAGAGAAACATTAAAGATGGCTGACACTGGGCCTCATGCAAAAACACGTTCATATTCTTCTCCTGAATTTATCTAACTTTTGTTCGTACGAAGGGTTCGTACGAACATGTCACGTCAGATTCAACAAACTCTTCCATCTTCAGGAGAAGTGTGTAAATGAGCTGCGTAAACTGATGAATGTGTATCAGGTGCTCACACACAAGGAGAGGAGGTTTACATATTACCACCCCAAAAACACCATATAAGGCTGTGCTTCCTGTCCCACATACCAGGAAGTGTCCAATCACAAATGACATCGCAAAAAAATAACTTTACGAGTTCAGAGATTGAAGTTCTGCTCTCAGAGATCCAGAAAAGAAAATCTGTCATTTTTAGCAGCGTCAGCTGTGGAATTAAAGGAGCTGCTAAAGCCGAGGAATGAAATGACTGTTGTTAATGTCTCCTGTGGGTCGTTACAGGCTAGGGCTGGGCATTATCGTATTGTGTGCAGTTAATCGTTAGAAAAACATTAATTGATTTTTTATTTTGGCACTTGACGATTAATACGATTAAAGCCAGCAGGCAGAGTCCGCTCGGTGCTCCTCTCCACTTCAGACATGACTAATGTAGAAAAAAAGTTTTGCAATTTATCTATCAACACAATTAAAGACTGATATAGCCTGAAGTCTGTAATTTTGACACAATTTGGAACAGATTTTTACGAAGAGCAAATCTTTCCCACTAGATAGGTCATGTGACCAGGACATGAGGGTGTCCAGGGACTCTAATCATCAAATTAATCGTTATCGGCTAAATACCATAGTTAATCATGAAAATAATTTTTTTTGCCAATATTGCCCAACCCTAATATACAGACACAGAAATAAAAATCTAAATCACATTCATCTCTAGTTCTGCTCACGGTTTCCTTTGTTCAAATATTTTTAATTTAAGTGTAAACAACTGTGTTACAGTTTTCATTTATTCAGAAGAAGAGCAGCCGCTCGACACCCCCCCTCCTGTCGCAAGTGTCAGATGTGTTTCTGAAAAAAAGCATTTAAAAATGTCTCCAAACTTCAATTAATGCACAATTTAAGTTGCTTTCTATGTAGTTTGAGATCTTCATAGTAATATTGTAGTGCTATACGACAGCATAAAGAGCCAATTTAATTTAATTTAACCAATTTATATCATTTTTCAACATTACTACATTTAAAAATCTAATTCCAGTTCAAACAGAATAACCTATTATATACATAATTACAGAGTGTGATTTATTTTCATCTCTAAATATCTTCAAACTAACTAAATATAAAGTTATTAGTGAAGAAAGTCAGTCTGATAACAGCTGACTGACTGCAGGTAAAATAAACCTCAGGTCTGGACCACTCCTGACTTTTGTTCATATCTGAAGAAATGTTCCCAGCAAACTCAACCCCGAAGGTCAGACCGTGCAATGCTCAGAGAAATGAGCTCCATGTCAGACTCTGCAGGCCTCGGTTAGCAGGCTAAAGGTCAAAGGTCAAAGGTCTCCTCTCTAAAAACCAACATGGACACTTGACAAATTTTCACCTGAAGGAATCACAAGACTTCTGGACCGGAACCAGACCAGTAGTTTTATTTAAAATATTAAAATAATTAGTATCTCATTTACTAAACATGATCCTCTGAAAACATCACTAAATGCACCGAAATTAAATGATCATAAATATAAAAAACTACGTTCATGAAATCAGATTTAACATTTATTATGTCACTCTTTTATCTCAAAGTTTGGACAGAGGTCATAGTTTTATTTGTTTTGTTCAGAGTACTACCACTCTAAACTTCAGCTTAATATCTGTAAAACTGACTAATAATGCCAATCTGTGGGCCTTTCCAGGTCGGTTAGCTGAGGCAGCCATTTTGAACTGGACCAACTCCAAACATTTATCTGTTATAAACGATCAATGATTATTTCCTGAAGATTAATTAAAACCTGCAGTGTTTCATGAGATATTTTACTAACAGACACAGGAAAAAACACTGTAAAAAAGGAATTAATAGATCTTAAAGATGCTAAATGCAAAACAAAAACACAAATATAACAAAGTTTGACTTTTATTTTTGTGTTTCATGATCAGTTTAAGCTGCAAAAAGTTTTTAAATTAATCTAATTTTTAATTAAGGCATTTCACCTGATCTAGAACCTTTCACCTGAACTAGAACCTTTCACCTGATCTGGAACCTTTCACCTGATCTGGAACCTTTCACCTGATCTGGAACCTTTCACCTGATCTGGAACCTTTCACCTGATCTGGAACCTTTCACCTGATCTGGAACCTTTCACCTGATCTGGAACCTTTCACCTGATCTGGAACCTTTCACCTGATCTGGAACCTTTCACCTGATCTGG
>NW_013952745.1:393901-397255 GCF_001266775.1 Austrofundulus limnaeus
ACATTTATAAATGTCATAGTTTATAAACTAAATATTTAACTTGTGACTTTAAATATTTAGTTTTGAGCTAAATATTTAGCTTGAAACTTAAATATTTAGCTAGCTACCAAAAATATTTAAGCTAGCTAAATATTTAAGTCACAAGTTAAATATTTAGTTTATAAATTATGACATTTATAAATGTATGAATCATATGGTGAAAAACTGACTTTGAAAAATAAATCTGTTCTTTTTTCTTATAAAAGTCTAAATAAAACAAAAATATTGGTGGTAATTTTTGACTGTGTAACTTTACAAAAGGCCCCCCGATATGGGGGACACACCTGAGCTCAGGTGGGAGTGGGGGACACACCTGAGCTCAGGTGGGAGTGGGGGACACACCTGAGCTCAGGTGGGAGTGGGGGACACACCTGAGCTCAGGTGGGGGGTCAGCTTTGAGGCAGACACACCTCCGCCTCTGTTGCATAACGTCAGCCTACTTTTAACCAACTTACAGTAAACAGCAGCCTGCAAGGAGGGGGAGAGGGGGAAGGGGGTCCAGTTCTCCTGGTACCAGTCAGGACCCCCCTCCCCGGCCTGATCAGGACCCCCCACCACCCCGGGCTCGTGCAGCGCACTGATAAGCAGCTTTCCACCGACTTCCAGCCGCTCAGGACCAACAGGTTGCCCGCAGCCTCACTGACACGTGTGGCCAAAACTTGAGTCCCTGTCCCCGCTTCACTTCCACCCCGGGTCCCCTGCGCTTCCCCCCGGCTGACAGCTCCACAAACTCCCCGCAAACTAACTCCCACACCGTGTCAGCCCCGGTAAAGTGACCCGAACCGGCCACAAGTCCAACTCCGAGCTGCTCCAGGAGCTAGTTAGCATGCTAAGTGTGTGAGTGATTGCAGTGAGTGTTGACGGAGCAGAAGTTCGGAAACAGCAACAGAACAACACGGATAAAAGTGCTTCGACTCGGTCCAAACGGACCGGCTCAGCCCGGAAAGGCTGTGTACTGAGCCCCGGCGGAGTTGTTACCTGCCGGGCCCTCTGTAAAACATCGACCAGGCCGTCTGACTGGAGCCCCGGCTGGTTCATCGAGGCCTGTCCCTGCAGCAGCTCCGCCATCACCGCCACCGTTAGCTCCGCTGCTAGCCGCGCTAAGAGAGGGAGAGGCGCGAGATGCCTCACTCTGACACGTTTTCACAAACCCGCTGCTGCCTGAGCAGAGAGTGGCGGAGCGGACAGAGGCTGTTTCAGCTCACCGACTGCACCACGTAGTTTAACAAGACAGGTCACTAAAACAAAAATAATACATTTATAAAACCATAAAAGAAATGTTAAACATAAAAAACTACACCATAACAGTTAACAGCGAAATGGTGGCTAAAAGCAGTCTAATAAAATTACATAATTAAAAGTTTACTGTTCTGTAAAAAGGTGAAAGCTGAAAAACTGATAAATTTATTTAAAATGAAACTGAATTATCTAAAGAAAACAAACAAAAAACAACACGGTAAAAACCAAAATTAGCAAAAATGCTAACAATGTAACAATAAGTTCAATCCAACAAAAGGCTGACTGAAAGCTATAGTAGCATAGTTCTGGATAAAAGGTTAAAAAAATAGTAGCTAGAAGCTAAGAACAGAAAAATGCTAGCTAAAAGTGGTAAAAGGCTGACTAAAAGCTAAAAACATTAAAAGGCTTAAATTATTAAAAGGCTGACCAGTGGCTAAAAGTATCAGATGGCAAGCTAAAAGCTAGCAGTGTGCTAAAAGTAGCAGAATAGAAGCTAAAAATAGAAAAATGCTACACAAAAAGTAGCCTAGAAGCTAAAAGTATCAGAAGGCAAGCTAAAAGCTAGCAGTGTGCTAAAAGTAGCAGAATAGAAGCTAAAAATAGAAAAATGCTACACAAAAAGTAGCCTAGAAGCTAAAAGTATCAGAAGGCAAGCTAAAAGTATCGCATAACAGCTAAAGAAGTAGTAAAAATAATAATAAAATAAAAAATTAAATAAATAACCTACTTAAATGCTCAAAGAAGCAAAGCCCTAACTAAAAGTACAAAAGAACAAAATAAAAACCAAGCCAAAATTATCATTGGGCTGGCTAGGAAAAGAATCAGCTAAAAGCAAAACCTAATAAATAACAGCTAAAACCTTCTTAAATTCGTAAAGAAGCAAAACAGTAGCTGAAAGCTAAAAGTATCAGAATGCTAGCTAAAAGCTGACCATAAAAATAGTAACTAAATGCTACAAGTAGCATAAGAAGACAACAACAGATCAAGTGGGTGAAACTGAAAGA
This sequence comes from Austrofundulus limnaeus, assembly GCF_001266775.1. NCBI lineage: Eukaryota > Metazoa > Chordata > Actinopteri > Cyprinodontiformes > Rivulidae > Austrofundulus > Austrofundulus limnaeus. Next base: position 396,184 of record NW_013952745.1, read on the forward strand.
ATCTCAATGTTTTACAGGGTGAAAATATTTGTAAATAAAGGACAATTCTCCTAAAACAGCTGAATGTTTCTACATGATAAACAGCTATAAAAGCACAACGTCTTCAGGAGTAATAAAAACAGGAAACCAACAGTGTTTGTGCTGACTCAGCATTCACAGATCAATTTCATTTTCGATTTATTGGCGTCATCAACCTTTGCTGATCAGTTTTCTGAAACCCGCGGAGTGAGTCATCTTTATATAGACGATCTCTGAAGCTGCTCAGCTGTTGACAACTCCGTTTCCACTTCCGCATTGAGTCACGTGTCTGGGGCAGCTCTACAGGTGGAGAAGAAGAGTTTGTTTGTTTGTTTGTTTGTTTGTTTGTTTGTTTGTTTGTTTTAAGAAGAAAAACAGAATAATTCAGTGATTTTAATTTACACACCTGTGTCACTGCTGCAGCTCTGGTTTGGTGCTGCTGTCTGCCTGTCTGATGAAGAGTGCTGCCACCTGACAGGTGTGTGTTTGTTCAGCAGGTCAGAGGAGATTAAAGTGAAAGTTGACACAGGAAGTTGTGTTTTAACTTTCTGGAGTCGAGTCAAGATGGCCGCCACGGTTACCGGACAATAAAAACACAAAAAATAGTGACACAGCATCATTTGTGTATGTTTATACTTTGTGTTTGTGACTGTAGAGTGTGTTTGTGTTTATAAAGTGTGTTTGTAATTATAAATTGTGTGTTTGTATTTGTACAGTGTGTTTGTGATTGTAGAGTGTCTTGTTTGTGTATAGTGTGTGTTTGTGATTATAAAGTGTGTGTTTGTGTGTGTTTGTAGTGTGTGTTTGTTTATAAAGTGTGTTTGTGTTTAGTGTGTGTTTGTGTTTATAAAGTGTGTGTTTGTTTGTGTTTGTAGTGTGTGTTTGTTTATAAAGTGTGTTTGTGTTTAGTGTGTGAGTGTTTGTGTTTATAAAGTGTGTGTTTGTTTGTGTTTGTAGTGTGTGTTTGTTTATAAAGTGTGTTTGTGTTTATAAAGCGAGTGTTTGTTTATAACGTGTGTGTTTATAAAGTGAGTGTTTGTGTTTATAAAGTGTG
>NW_013952745.1:397847-403573 GCF_001266775.1 Austrofundulus limnaeus
GTGTGTGTGTGTGTGAGTGTGTGTGTGTGTGTGTGTGTGTGTGTGTCTTTATGAGGACAGCTTCAGGGTCGTCTTCCACCAACAGAACAGCTTCTCTTTATTTCTAACCTGCTGGATGCTCTTTTGTTCAATTTTAGATGGAAACATTCTGGTGAATGAGGAGTCAAACAGTGACAGTGTTAGCGAAATATCTCATAATTCACTAATTTTAATGAAACGTTCACAGTACTCATAATCATCTAATCTGTACTTGCTGACGAGACCTGAGTGTCAGCAGGATCTCTGCAGAGCAGGACTTCTCTGGTCCAGCTTAGGTTGGTGTTAGACCTGAAGAGTGCCATGCTGCTTAGGCTCCGTGGCAGACTAACACATTCTCACTCCCGACGCATCAACATATTGACGCTTGGTCAGGTAGCCGTCTGCATCCAGGTTCGGTACCCCCGCGTGTCCATTTTTTTACGAGATGAGGCGGAGAAGGACGAGCATGTCGTCATTTTTTTACAAGAGTAGGAAATGCGCAAAACTGACCATCCCAGACCCAAAATTTAACTTCTTTTAGCCCTATACTGCCTATCCCTAACTCCAGTACCTAAAACTAACCATTAACCCTGATCCCTCATATTAACCTATGACCACCAACCCAAAGACCCCTAAGTGATGCAACCTGGAAAAGCCGCGGGCAGCGAGGATGGACGCACGGGGGGTACCCGACACATTAAAACTGGATGCAGATGGGCCCTGCCCAAGCCCCGTCCGTAAGAACGACCAACCCAAGTCCTCTATGGAGGTCAGAGACATGCAGTGTCCAGAGGAGACGAGGTGGGACACCAGGATAGATCCAGAACTTAAACTTTCCAGGGAGTCCAGACTGGTCCACAGCTGAGAGCCTCACGTCAAGGTCCTTATTGGGTGTTTTTCCACAGGTTCGGTTCTCTTCAGCTCCACTCCACACCAGTTGTTGGTCTTTCCACTGCCGGCTCAACCCCTTTTCAGCCCGGTTTGTGGAACCTCCTCGGAGGTAGTACTGCAGTGCTGGTACAGTTTGGGTGTGGGGTGCAGAAGTGTGTAGCAGTCGCTGATTGGCCAGCGGAGCTACATGAACCACCCTGGACGACGTCATTTATGAACAGATGTTCAAGTAGTCTGCAGGTTCCAGGGGTTCTGCAGGTTCCAGGGGTTCTGCAGGTTCCTGGGTTTCTGCAGGTTTCAGAGGTTCTGCAGGTTCCAGGGGTTCTGCAGGTTCCAGGGGTTCTGCAGGTTCCAGGGGTTCTGCAGGTTCCAGAGTTTCTGCATGTTCCAGGGGTTCTGCAGGTTCCAGGGTTTCTGCATGTTCCAGGGTTTCTGTAGGTTCCAGGGTTTCTGCATGTTCCAGGGTTTCTGTAGGTTCCAGGGTTTCTGCAGGTTCTAGGGTTTCTGCAGGTTCCAGAGTTTCTGCAGGTTCCAGGGGTTCTGCAGGTTCCAGGGGTTCTGCAGGTTCCAGGGGTTCTGCAGGTTCCAGGGGTTCTGCAGGTTCCAGAGTTTCTGCAGGTTCCAGGGGTTCTGTAGGTTCCAGGGTTTCTGCAGGTTCCAGGGTTTCTGCATGTTCCAGGGGTTCTGCAGGTTCCAGGATTTCTGCAGGTTCCAGAGTTTCTGCATGTTCCAGGGTTTCTGTAGGTTCTAGGGTTTCTGCAGGTTCCAGGGTTTCTGCAGGTTCTAGGGTTTCTGCAGGTTCCAGGGTTTCTGCAGGTTCTAGGGTTTCTGCAGGTTCCAGGGTTTCTGCAGGTTCTAGGGTTTCTGCAGGTTCCAGGGTTTCTACAGGTTCTAGGGTTTCTACAGGTTCTAGGGTTTCTGCAGGTTCCAGGGCTTCTGCAGGTTCCAGGGGTTCTGCAGGTTCCAGGGGTTCTGCAGGTTCCAGGGGTTCTGCAGGTTCCAGGGTTTCTGGAGGTTTCAGGGTTTCAACAGGTTCCAGGGTTTCTACAGGTTCTAGGGTTTCTACAGGTTCCAGGGTTTCTGCAGGTTCCAGGGTTTCTACAGGTTCTAGGGTTTCTGCAGGTTCCAGGGTTTCTGCAGGTTCCAGGGTTTCTGCAGGTTCTAGGGTTTCTACAGGTTCCAGGGTTTCTGCAGGTTCCAGGGTTTCAACAGGTTCCAGGGTTTCTGCAGGTTCCAGGGTTTCAGGGAATAATTTATGTCCACCTGGTCTGAGGAGAACCATGGTCCGGCAGTAGTTCTGGAGGGGGGCTCATCAGAGGAGGTCTTTGTGTCACTGAGGTGAACCCAGAGTGATGATGATGATGATGATGATGTTATTTCTAACAGAGATGATGAAGAGCAGTCTTCAGCACAGAAAAGAGAAATTATCCAGATGATTAAACCACAAACCTTTTCTCAGACAGGAGAGCCTTTCGCTCACGGACCATTTGACTCTAATTCACCTCCTCCTCTTCATCTCTGACCCCCGCTGGGCTGCACAACAAGCTGCTGCAGCTCACAGAACCTGAACCGGGTCTGAGTGAGGAAATGAAACGAGCTTCAGCTGAAACATCAGAAATAATTAGACTCTCCTGATAAAAACATTTAATAAAAATAAACACATTTTTATTCATTTAAATAATTTATGTCAACAGAGTCAGAAAATTATAAAGAAAATGTAAAAAAAAGTTCTAATTTGAGGTAAAAAGTGAATAAAACGTGATGTTTCCTGGAAGCAGAAGTTCTAAAACCTGCTCTAACTGTTCTTTTTCAGACGCCAGAGTCATTAATGCACCCACACACCATCAGAGAGGCAGGTTCTGAGCCAATAAAAGTCTGGTTCTTACCTCTCATGGCATCTGTCCAAACAGAACCAACCACAGAACAGTTCTCCACTTTAGGCCTTTTTGTCATTGTAAGGCCCGACCCGGTTCTGGTTCAACACGAGGTCCGGGGTATGAAGCCGTCGACGTGGGCGGGATCAATCATCACATTCAGTTTTATTTTGCTTTATTTGCGACACAACAATAACGGGCACCAAACTCTTGGGAAAAATTCTGAAAGCTGTACCGGACCATCCAGAACATGATGACAGAGATAATAGCTAAGCTAACAGTAGCTAATGTTAGCTTGTTGCGATTGTTTTGTTGATAAAACAGCCGCTTCAAACGATTCATGTAAAGCTATTCTCATTTGTGTGACATCATCCCTCTGAACCAATCACAGAGCAGCTGCTGACATCAAATCAGCTCTTGGAGTTCCAGAAATAAGAGAGAGATAATCTAAACGAGCTAATGCTAACACGCTGGACCCAGGTTTGAACCAGGCCTCGTCTCAGTCCAGTTTAAATGGTCTTTGGTTCAGAGGAGACAGCAGTGGCTCTGGATGGTGTTCTTCTTTGTCTGATAGAGCTTTAAGCAGCATTAGTTCATGGCACAGTGAGTCCATGCAGGGATGTCCAGAACAGAACCAGAACCACTGTTTTAAAGTGCCTGTGATGTGCTTTTTCTTCAATTACAAAAAAATAAAGAAAATATCTTAATATTTTAGAAAATTGGCATCAAAGTTTTGTTTTCATGTTTCTCTTTATTCTGTATTATTCCAGTTTCTTCGGTACGTTTTTTTTTTTGGACCGCTTGTCCTTCCACAATTTTTGCGCTACTTAAACCATTCATATATCAAAATGTTCGGCTCCTTCAGGACATTCCGGCTATGACTTATGGTTACTTAACATTTTATACTTTTTTAGCTACAGTATTTCAATTTTTAAGCAGTTTTTTCCCCATTGACTTTGAATGGGTACGTTTTTTGGACCACTTCTCCTTCCACAATTTTTATGCTACTGAAACCATTCATATATCAAAATGTTCAGCTCCTTCAGGACATTCCAGATATGATTTTTGGTATCTTAAATTTTTGTAGTTTTTTAGCAATTTCAATTTTTAGAATTCTGATGATGATGTCATCAGTGAAATCATCAGTTACATCAGTGACATCATCAATTTGTTTCTTAGCTTCAGCTAAAGTTATCAGAAAGAGGCATTCACACTAGCATTTTCACCGGAAATGTAAATTCTCTAGTTCATACGATTTTTACCCAGTTTTATCACAAAACGTGCATATTTTTTGCTAAATTTGTTGCAGTCAAAGTGAAACAGGAAGTGATGTAAAAAAAAGCGTAACTTCCTGGTCTTTATAAATCTGACTTTTCTTTATTTATCTGATAATGACTCAAAATAATCTACAGAAACATCTGATTCTCTGCAGTCTGTTAGCCGCTGTAACAACTCCTTCAGGTATTCCCCTATGACATCACTTCCTGTTTCAGCTCATGCCAACATCTCAACAACTGTTCATTTTAGCGTCGTGAATTTTTGTTTGCAGTTCATTCTTAATGTTATCTTTTCAAATATGCACTCAAATATATCACTTAAATTTAAGGTCTCAGGTACTTTAAGACTCAGCTTTTCTTTTTTTTAAATTTACATGACTTTTTCCAAATCTCGACAAACCGTCTCTTCTGGACTCAGACTGTGGACGGTTCTGACCATGTTGGGTCCACATTACTGCAGCCTGCTGCTTTTAGACGAATCATTACTGAGACCACCTGTGGACCCGATCCATGAGTCCTCACAGACTCAGATCGTCCAACTGTCCTCGTCTGGACTCAGACTGGCAGTCCACTGAGACCAGAACCACCCCGATGGACGTCCACGACCACATGGACAATCCTGAAGGTTTAAATGAATTATAGTTAAATGTCTGGAAAAACACAAATAATAAAGTTTTATGTTTAGAAGAAAAACAAAAATAAATCTAAAGTTGTGAGTCTGTCTGTGATAACTGAAGTTTGACTTGTTGTCGTCGTCTCTCGGCAGCAGGAACCAGAACAGATTGGATCTTAAATGACATTTGATGTTTCCTCAGCAGGAAGTCCTCTCAGCTGAAATCAGGCTGTTTGTATTCAGCAGATTCCTCCTCATCATCACCTTCATCATCACCTTCATCATCCTCACTCAGCACTCAGGTTATTTATCAGAACATCACAGAACCCTGATCCAAGTCTAGATCAGGACCAGACTGAACAGGTCTGTCCTCTGGATGAGAACCAGGACCAGGACCTGGTGGAACCCCTTCGCAAACAGTAGTATACTTAAAGCTTATTTAATTTAGCATACTTGAGTATAAGTATATCAAGTGTATTTCACACTATGTACTTGTAGTACACAATAAGTATACTGATGTAATACTCTTTTGGACTAATTTTAGTTTATAAAAAGTGTACTTTTAGTATACTTTCCTGTACAGGGTTCCCACGGGTCCTTGAAATCCTTGAAAGTTTGTGAATTTGAAAACATTACTTCAAGGCCCTGGAAAGTTTGTGAAAACAGCCAAAAATTACACTTGTCCTTGAAAGTCCTTGAATGTTTTTGTGGGGTGAAATTCTCTCTATTCACATAATAGATTTTCATCAAAAAATTAAATTAAAATAAAAACTTAGATTTGTTGCGGTGGATAACTCAGGACTACGGTAAACTGATGTCATTGTTTCTGACTCAACAACTTCTATGTTCAGTTTTTCATTGAATTTACATGATATTAAACCTGTTTACTGGTTACATTCTGTGGTAGTAGGGGAGACCGGGGACAGAAGCAACAAGGGACAGTTGAAACACGTAATTTTTCTCCAAACAGAAACACAGAGTGATGACACTCACACTGTACATGCTCAGTTAGATGTCCCACCTTGTAAAGAAAAAGTCAACAGATTCAAAAAC
>NW_013952745.1:405383-406467 GCF_001266775.1 Austrofundulus limnaeus
CCCCCCCCCGCAAACACATTTTGATTCACACGCTTACAGAGAACAACAACAGTAACAGAAGGTGGCGAGCTCGCCACAAAGACGGCCGTGAAATTCAATTATCATTATCACATGTGTGTTCACTGGTGCCCCGGTCTTTGTCAGGACCCCGGCAGACCCAGACCCGCCAGGACCGTCTGAGTCAGGGTCGCAGAAACCACAGAAATAATGAACACAAATAAAAACAACGTCCTTTTAACTTTTTAAAAAATCAACTAAACTTTAGCTGTTTGAGGCAAACAGGTTCACCTGATGAGTTCTGAGTGTTTCTGACCCGATGAACTGTGTTTAAATCACAGTCTGGCCCAGGTCTGGCCCAAACAGTCGGTCCAGATACCTCAAAGAATGACGACCCTTTGGTGGCCCAGATGCAATTTGTCAGACGTGGTCCATGCATGGGCCAGCACCATATAAATGGAACCGAAACCGGGCCAGTTGTGGCCTGCATCTGAAAAACAGTGCTATCATTGCCAGTCCTGGCCCACATGGAGTGGATAAACCACCTGGAATGCCTGCAGTGCCAGCTTGACACCAGATCTGGCCCACGCCTGTCTGCTACGAGGGTGGTTCTGTAAGACTTGGACCAGTTTTTATATTAACAACAACAACAACAATAATAATAATAATGATATGAATAATAATAAGAATAACAATGATAATGATGATGATGATATTATTATTATTATTATTATTATTATTATAAAGATTTTTTACACCTTCTTCTTTTGGCTGTTCCCTCTTCGGAGGTCTCCTGTAGTGCTGGTCCCCTCCACCCCGCTGTGGCTCACTTCAGGATCTCAGTGGGAAGAAAACCATCAGGTTAAATAACGATGAACATGTATCAGAAAAAAAAAACAATCTTTGAGGCAGAATCTAAGTCTTTGATTTTGAAGCTCCAGACTGACTACGATCAGGTTTAATGTCCTAAAAACTTATGATGCAAACATGAGTCCTCACTTGTTATAGTGGACCAATGTGTGTGTGTGTGTGTGTGTGTGTGTGTGTGTGTGTGTGTGTGTGTGTGTGTGTGTGTGTGTGTGTGTGT
>NW_013952745.1:406481-409012 GCF_001266775.1 Austrofundulus limnaeus
CCGGGTTAGGCCGGAGAACATTTTTGTGTTGGGGGGTCCGGGTTAGGCCGGAGAACATTTTTGTGTTGGGGGGTCCGGGTTAGGCCGGAGAACATTTTTGTGTTGGGGGGTCCGGGTTAGGCCGGAGAACATTTTTGTGTTGGGGGGTCCGGGTTAGGCCGGAGAACATTTTTGTGTTGGGGGGTCCGGGTTAGGCCGGAGAACATTTTTGTGTTGGGGGGTCCGGGTTAGGCCGGAGAACATTTTTGTGTTGGGGGGTCCGGGTTAGGCTGGAGAACATTTTTGTGTTGGGGGGTCCGGGTTAGGCTGGAGAACCTTTTTGTGTTGGGAGGTCCGGGTTAGGCCGGAGAACATTTTTGTGTTGTGGGGTCCGGGTTAGGCCGGAGAACCTTTTTGGGTTGGGGGGTCCGGGTTAGGCTGGAGAACCTTTTTGTGTTGGGGGTCCGGGTTAGGCCGGAGAACCTTTTTGTGTTGGGGGGTCCGGGTTAGGCTGGAGAACCTTTTTGTGTTGGGGGGTCCGGGTTAGGCTGGAGAAATGGCTGAATGAGTGAAAGTCAATGGTCCTAATGAAAAACCATGTGTGAATGAAGGTGCGTGTGATCGGGTCTGGATCACTTCTCCTCTTCATCGTCTGTCATGTTTCCATAATGGGAGCTCGTTCTCTGCTGCTAACCTGTTAAGAGACCCTCTGACCTCAGTTTTCTGCCTTTTTGTGGCGAGCATAATGAAAATAATAATAATCAAAATAATAATGACGTGCTCAGCGGTAAAAAGGAAAGCCCTTCAGGCTGAACGTTGGCGCTCTTCTCTTCGCTGGAGGACAAAGTCCTGCTCTTCAATGGGGTCATTTTCTGAGCTGCACTGGAAATAATATTCAGCTCTTTTATTTTCTTTGTGTCGTGGCTTTAAAAGAGAATCTGAGGGACTTTAAAGAGGACTTTAGAAAACCTGAATGTTGACAGAGTCTCCCTCAGGTCTCAGATTATTACACTAACAAGTTTAAACGTCTCGGCTCGTGTTCAAACAAGCTGTAATTAATTTATTTTACAGGCTTTATTGATTTTCTTTAGTTCAATAATCAGACTCAGGTTTGGGTTGCTAGATCCCAATTAGCATAAAAATCCCTCCTTTGGGACTATTTATCTTCTCTTTAAGAGCTGCAGGACATCTGGAGCTAAATCCAGTCTCTAGCTGGTTATTTCTCTCCATTTGTTTTGATTTAAACAGATATAATTACTTTAAAGTACACATTTTGGACCATTGGTTTCTGTGGTCCAGGTTTAGTTTAATGGTTAGAAAGTACGTCCATCTGTAGACTCTTCCAGACACTTTTAGAGTCGAGCTCCCGGGAAACCCCTCCCCAGTGGTGGGCAAAGCTAACCAAGTTACAGAGTACAGAGTTAGCTTCACTAAACAACAATTTTAGCTGTGCTAACACTAATCAACTAAACTATAATCTTAGCTGTGCTAACGCTAATCCACTAAACTATAATCTTAGCTGTGCTAACGCTAATCCACTAAACTATAATCTTAGCTGTGCTAACGCTAATCCACTAAACAACAGTCTTAGCTACTCTATAGCTAATCCACTAAACAATCTTAGCTGAGCTAATGCTAATCCACTAAGCTATAATTTTAGCTGTTCTAATGCTAATCCACTAGACAACAATCTTAGCTGTGCTAACGCTAATCTACTAAGCTATAATCTTAGCTGCGCTAATGCTAATCCACTAAAAAAATCTTAGCTGCGCTAATGCTAATCCACTAAACAACAATCTTAGCTGTGCTAACACTAATCCACTAAACTATAATCGTAGCTGTGCTAATGCTAATCCACTAAACAACAATCTTAGCTGTGCTAATGCTAATCCACTAAACAACAATCTTAGCTGTGCTAACACTAATCCACTAAACTATAATCTTAGCTGCGCTAATGCTAATCCACTAAAAAACAATTTTAGCTGTGTTAATGCTAATCAATTAAACAACAATCTTAGCTGTGCAAACGCTAATCCACGAAACAACAATCTTAACTGCACTAATGCTAATCGACTAAGCTATAATCTTAGCTGTGCTAATGCTAATCCATTAAACAATCTTAGCTGTGCTAATACTAATCCACTAAACAATCTTAGCTGTGCTAATGCTAATCTACTAAGCTATAATCTTAGCTGTGCTAATGCTAATCCACTAAACAATCTTAGCTGTGCAAACACTAATCTACCAAACAACAATCTTAGCTGTGCTAATGCTAATCCACTAAACAGATAACGCTAACCACTAATGACTGTCGGGAGTGAAGCAAACCTGTTGATGGGCGGGATCATCTGTGGCACTTCGGCCTATAGAAACCATAGCTCTGTCCAACTTGTGAGACTTCCAGTTTATCCCTTTCAGAATAAAAGTATTTAGAGTCATTGTCAACATGGATTCTGAGAACATTTTTGTTTATTTGGTTATTAAACTGGACCTCCGTTGGTCCTCACCTTCATGAAGACTGTCGTTCCTGTGGTCCTAACACAAATCAAACA
>NW_013952745.1:409240-410397 GCF_001266775.1 Austrofundulus limnaeus
CCCCCACACACACACACACACAAACACACACACACATCTAAAACTCTGGGATAAAGGACGGTGGGTGATAGGTTGTAACTTTTATGAGGTTTAATTTAATTAGATGTGTTTAGTTACAATTCACAGAGGATCCAATTTGTCTTTGATTTATGTGTTTTCAGTAAACGTTACAGATTCCTCCTCCTCCTCCTCCTCCTCCGTCAGGAGGTGTCTAACATCCATCCACTCAGGACCAGCTGCTCTTTGTGCCGCCACAATACAGACTGAGTGTTGTGTTGTGTTCAGGGTCGCACCGTAAAATACGTCCATCTGTTTGCAGGAACTCCCACAGCTGTGGCCTCGCTCTCTCTCTGTGTGTGTGTGTGTCTGTGTGTGGGTGTGTGTGTGTGTGTGTGTGTGTGTGTGTGTGTGTGTGTGTGTGTGTGTGGTAAATCACCTGGCTCAGGTAAATCAGGTAGAAGTTTTCTGGAACTTCTCCTCTGACCGTCAAAGTGAAAATATTTTTCTTTTGCGAAACGTTTCCGTGAGTTTTTCTGTTAAAAACATCGAGCTGACTTCTTGTTTCCTGCAGAGAAACTTTGTTCGCAGCCGAAGGCTAAACGACCTTCGGCTGATTCTGTCACAGACTGAGCTCTTTGTGCTGCAGCTGCAGACGGCAGAAATGGATTTTCTTTTGTTTTCTTGAATCTTATTGTTTGTTTGTGGAACACGGAGCCGTGCTTTTCTTTTCATCACACCTGGAAACACCTGGAGCGTGATGAAGAGTGATTGTGTTTCTGTCATCTTCATCATGATGAAGAGGATGAAGGTCTGACAGGACTGATGCATGATGGGAGTTCTTGTTTCATTATCGTCCAAACTAAAGACAATAAAACTTTCACTGGATTCATGAGACAGAAGGTTTGGAGCAGGAAGTTCTGTTCTCTGCGTGAAACCAACTCAAATGGTTGGATGACGGTTGGATGAAGGTTGGATGACGGTTGGATTTTCGGCTGAGCTCTACCTGCAGAGCTGAACGTGTCGCTGACAGGTAGTGGTTTAAACCTCAGCCTTCAGCTCCGACAGCGAGTACACCGAGGCCTGTGATTGGCCAGGAGGTGTCAGATGTCAGTCAAAGCAGCGGGTGTGTGTGTGTGTGTGGTATGTGTGTGTGTGTG
>NW_013952745.1:416247-417691 GCF_001266775.1 Austrofundulus limnaeus
TTTGTTGTTTACATCGTTGATGGTTTATTTGTTGTTGTTTACATCGTTGATGTTTTATTTGTCGTTGTTTACATCATTGATGATTTTTTGTTGTTGTTTACATCGTTTTTTGTTGTTTATGTTGTTGATGTTTTTTGTTGTTGTTTACATCAATGGTTTTTTTGTCATTTACAACATTGGTGGTTTTTTTGTTGTTTACATCGTTGGTGGTTTTGTTGTTTACATCGTTGATGGTTTATTTGTTGTTGTTTACATCGTTGATGTTTTTTGTTCTTCACATCGTTGACGTTTTTTGTTGTTGTTGTTTACATCATTGATGGTTTTTTGTTGTTGTTTACATCAATGGTTTTTTTGTCATTTACAACATTGGTGGTTTTTTTGTTGTTTACATCGTTGGTGGTTTTGTTGTTTACATCGTTGATGGTTTATTTGTTGTTGTTTACATCGTTGATGTTTTTTGTTCTTCACATCGTTGACGTTTTTTGTTGTTGTTGTTTACATCATTGATGGTTTTTTGTTGTTGTTTACATCGTTGAAGTTTTTTGTAGTTGTTTACATCAATGATGGTTTTTTGTTGTTGTTTACATCGGTTTTTTGTTGTTGTTCACATCATTTATCGTTTTTTGTTGTTTACATCGTTGATGTTTTTGTTGTTGTTTACATCGATGGTGATTTTTTGTTGTTGTTAACATCGGTGATGTTTTTTGTTGTTGTTTACATCGTTGGTGGTTTTTTGTTGTTGTTTATATCGTTGGTGGTTTTTTTGTTGTTGTTTACATTGGTAATGGTTTTTGTTGTTGTTTACATCGTTGGTGTTTTTTTTTTGTTGTTGTTTACATCGGTGATGGTTTTTTATTGTTTACGTCAGTGATGGTTTTTGTTGTTGTTTACATCGGTGATGGTTTTTGTAGTTGTTTACATCGTTGGTGTTTTTTTTTGTTGTTGTTTACATCGGTGATGGTTTTTTATTGTTTACATCGGTGATGGTTTTTGTAGTTGTTTACATCGTTGGTGTTTTTTTTGTTGTTGTTGTTTACATCGATGGTGATTTTTTGTTGTTGTTTACATAGATGATGGGTTTTTTTCATCTCATTTTGATTCAGGATTTTTATTTCTTGTTTGAAGTGAAGCGTCTCACTTTGAGCCTCTTTAACGGTGACACCTTCATCACATTAGTTCCTCCTCCTCCTCCTCCTCCTCTGCGGTGGGTTAATTACAGGGTAGCAGTGAAGGGAGCGTTGGATTCGTGGTGCGGGGCGTCCAGGAGGAGCCAACCCTGTCATTTAGCTCTCTGCCTCGGGGCTCAGACCGGCAGGGAAGCTGAAGGTTTTCCCAGCATGCCGTGGGCCAGAGTGGACCGAGCTGCGCCACAGCGGGCGCCTAATGGCAGCTCTCTCTCTCTCTCTCTCTCTCTCTCTCACACACACACACATACACACACACA
>NW_013952745.1:417966-419530 GCF_001266775.1 Austrofundulus limnaeus
GTGTGTGTGTGTGTGTGTGTGTGTGTGTGTGTGTGTGTGTGTGTGTGTGTGTGTGTGTGTGTGTGTGTTGGAGCCACAGGGGCACTTGTCAGCCTGAAGGGGGATCATTTTGTGGCTGCTCGCTCTCTGGATGTGAATATGAATGAATTCTTTGTGTTTCGTTTCAGCAGCAGGTCCAAACCTGACAACTCAGAGTTTTTCTGAGGAAACACTCAGAACCAGAGAATTACACCTTTTTTTTCTCTCTCAGACATCAGAGGAGAAAAGGGCGCCGCTGACACGCCGGGCTGGGTCGAACACGACTCAAATTACTGCACAGCATCGAGCCCATTTCCATTTAAACGGCTGCACTTTATGAAGTCTTCACAAAGCTGTAATTAACAGTTTCATGACAGAAATAAGCTCGAAAAATTCACTTTTCCTTTTTGATCCGACAAACTAAAACCTGAGTCCTCAGCAGGGACCACATGAAACATGTTTCCAGGTTCAGGTTCTGGTTTCGGGTCGGTGCAGGTTCTGCAGGGTTGTGGACTCTCTGTTGACCTGTCGGCCTACGTTTCTACCCTCAGCTGTGCTCTAAAGAAACAGACGTCAGATCCAGGAGGTCCAGAGGGGAGCTGGACTCTCAGACTGAGTTCAGTTCTGATCCTCTGATCCTCCACATCCAGAAAAACCTGAGCTGGTTCATCTGGTGATGACTCTCTGAGCTGTTCTGGACATGTCCAACACTCAGAGAAGACATGGATGGATGGATGATGGATGGATGGATGAAGGATGGATGATGAAGGATGGATGGGTGAAGGATGGATGGATGATGGATGAAGGATGGATGGATGAATGATGGATGGATGGATGAAGGACGGATGATGAAGGATGGAAGGATGAAGGATGGATGGATGATGGATGGATGATGAACGATGGATGGATGATGGATGGATGGATGAAGTATGGATGGATGATGGATGGATGGATGAAGGATGGATGATGAAGGATGGATGGATGAAGGATGGATGGATGAAGGATGGATGGATGGATGGATGGATGCATGGATGGATGGATGAAGGATGGATGGATGAAGGATGGATAAAGGACGGATGGATGGATGAAGGATGGATGGATGATGGATGGGTGGATGAAGGATGGATGTAGGACAGATGGATGAAGGATGATGGATGGATGGATGAAGGATGGATGATGGATGGATGAAGGATGGACGGATGAAGGATGGATGGATGAATGATGATGGATGAAGGATGGATGAAGGATGGATGATGGATGGATGAAGGATGGATGGATGGATGAAGGATGGATGGATGAAGGATGGATGGATGAAGGATGGATGGATGGATGGATGGATGCATGGATGGATGGATGAAGGATGGATGGATGAAGGATGGATGGATGGATGGATGAAGGATGGATGGATGGATGGATGGATGGATGGATGGATGGAAAATGAAGTGAATAAAAGGTGAAACTGATCTTGTGGTTCAGTGAGAATCTGAGTCATCTAGAGAGGGGGCAGGGTTACTGTGTGTGTGTGTGTGTGTGTGTGTGTGTGTGT
>NW_013952745.1:420643-423365 GCF_001266775.1 Austrofundulus limnaeus
GGATAGATGGATGAAGGATGGATGATGGATGGATGAAGGATGGATGGATGGATGAAGGATGGATGGATGAAGGATGGATGGATGATGGATGGATGGATGAAGGATGGATGATGGATGGATGAAGGATGGATGGATGGATGAAGGATGGATGGATGAAGGATGGATGGATGGATGAAGGATAGATGGATGAAGGATGGATGATGGATGGATGAAGGATGGATGGATGGATGAAGGATGGATGGATGAAGGATGGATGGATGGATGGATGAAGGATGGATGAAGGATGGATGGATGAATGATGGATGGATTAAGGATTGATGGATGAAGGATGGATGATGGATGGATGAAGGATGGATAAAAGATGGATGGATGAAGGATGGATGATGGATGGATGGATAAAAGATGGATGGATGAAGGATGGATGGATGGATGGATGGATAAAAGATGGATGGATGAAGGATGGATGAAGGATGGATGAATATATTAGTCTTCCCTCCTCCATCAGTGTTTATTCTGGGCTGAGAGGCTTTTATTCTGAAAGGTGTAATTAGTGCTACTTTCTGCCCACAGAGTGTCAGAAGCTGAAAAAGCTGCAGGAATCACAGAAACAGATTTTCACCTTCAGACTGAAGCTTAAAGGTTTATTTCTGATCAAAACTCAATGATTCACAGAAACAGACCATTTTAAATCTGTTGTTTGGTCAGTTTGTAAAATTATTTTAATTTAAAAACTATAAAAACTGCAGATATTTGGTTTGTTTTTCACTAAACTAACATTTAATCAGATTCATCAAGTGAATCAAAAGAGAAAAATGTTAAATTAATAAAAACATGATTTTACATTGAAACATTAAAAGTTAAAATGTTTTCTTTTTCAACACAAAGCTCAGATTAAAGCTGCAAAGTTTAGAACAGCCGAAGGTTTCCTGTGAAAATGTCCAAACAGCTAAAAGGAGTTTTTCACTTGTTTACGTTTCTTTTGATCGCAGTAATTTGTGTTAATGAAAGCTGCGTCTGATGAAGGAGGCGTCAGACTTCAGGTCGAGCAGGTCGACAGGAAGCTGCTCAGGATTTCAGCTCATTGTTTCAAACAGCTTTTAAAGCTTTTCAGCTGCAGACGCAGGTTTTCTGTTTGCATCAGGAGCTGCAGCTCCTTTATCAAGCAAAGTGACTCTGAAGGACAGCTGAGGGCGTGCATGTGAGGGTGTGCACGTGTTCTGTGTGTGTGTATGTGTGTGTGTGTGTGTGTGTGTGTGTGTGTGTGTGTGTGTGTGTGTGTGTGTGTGTGCGCGCACCGTTACTCAACAAACAGAAAAATGTCCCGATGAGAGAAATTTCTTGTTTGACTTCATGTTTCTCAGAGACGGAGAGATGTGTCTGAAAAAGATCAAAGAGATTAAATGAAGGAAACAAGGAAGGAAACAAATGGGGTGGGGGTGAAGGAAGGAAACAAACAAGGAAGGAAACAAGGAAGCAAACAAGGAAGGAAACAAGGAAGGAAACAAGGAAGGAAGGATTGGAGGAAAGGTCTAAGGAAGAAAGAAAAAACTGAAGCTGAAGAAAAAAAGTGAAAAAATCGGTTATTTTACAGAAACTCAGCTTGAAGCTAAATTAAATTGAGCTGCAAAAGCTAAAAAGCAGAACACTAGCTAAATGTAGCTAATCTCTAAAAGTAGAAAAAGTTTAGCTGGAAGCTAAAAAATGAAAACACTGAATAAAAAAATTCAATAATAGCAAAAGATATATGTAGCTAAAATTTTAAAAACTACCTAAAAGTTAAAAGAAGCAAAAGGCTAGCTAAAAAGGCCAAAAAATGCTAAAGGCTAAAGATAGTAAAAGGCTAGCTAGATGCTAAAAACCAGTTCCAAATTATTTTATAAATAAATTAAAATTGACCTAAAAGCTATATGTAGCTGAATGTTAGCTAAAATTCTGTACCTAAAAGTTGAAAGTAGCAAAAGGCTAGATAAAGGCTAAAAATAGTCAAAGGCTGAATTAAAGTAACAAAAACTGGCTTAAAGCTAAAAGAAGCTGAATGGTAGCTAAAATGTGAAAACTCTATAATAAAGCTAAAAGTAGCAAAAGACTATCTAAAAGCTAAAAATAGTCAAAGGCTAGGATAAAAGCAACAAAGAGTAGCTAAAAGCTTTATGTAGCATAGTGGTAGCAAACATTAGCTCAAAGGTAAAAGTAGCAAAGACTAGCCAAAAGCTAAAGAGCTAAAAGTGAGAGCAGCTGGAACAGTTTTAGTGTTTTTTGAAGGAGCTAAAGAGAGTCGACGTGTTTCAGCTTCAGCTGTGTGTCTGAGCTCAGAGGGATGGTACCGTAGGCTCGGTTCTGACAGGACCCAGTCAGAGAAACAAAAAGCTCGACGTGCACGTGAGGACAGGCGTGCACGTGAAGGCCGCTGTGCACGACCTTCTGCTTAATGAGCTGCAGGTACGTTCAGATAAAGAGCTTTAAGAGGCAGCAGGTGGAGCTTTTATCTTCATCAGTGATGAAGACGAGCTGCAGGACTTTAATTACAAAAACTTCACCTTTCAGTTGTTTGTTTTTATATTTTATCCTCTGAATAAACTTTAAAATAAATACTGAGAGGGCCACCACAGAAACAATATCAAAGATTAATAACTGATCAATGATTAATAACTGATCAATAATCATTAATAACTGATCAATAATCATTAATAACTGATCAATAATCATTAATAACTGATCAATA
>NW_013952745.1:426372-430648 GCF_001266775.1 Austrofundulus limnaeus
GGACCAACAGAACCAACTGGACCAACAGAACCAACAGAACCAACTGGACCAACAGAACCAACAGAACCAACAGAACCAACTGGACCAACAGAACCAACAGAACCAACTGGACCAACAGAACCAACTGGACCCTATTATTCAATAAATGTAGAGAAATGTTGTTTTGATGAAGCTACAAGAAGCAAACAGCAGCTAAACTCTGACACCTGTTTTCTGTTCAATTATTTCCTCCTAAAACACAGACTGAAGAAATAATAATCTGATTTTAAATCAAATCATGAATGTTGGAAAATAAAGTTGTTCTTTTTATATTTAAAATAAAAACATATTTTCAGATCTGAAGCAGAAAAAAATAACTTTAATGTGACAGAAATGAAAACAGAAACAGTCACAGCGCCACCTGTTGGTGACAACACGTTTTACACTTTCAGCTAAAATCAGCTGAGTGTGTAAAATGAACTGTTCTGATGTGGAAGAGCTGCTCTGTTCAACAACAACAACAACAACAACAACAACAACAACAACAACAACAACAACAACAACAACAACAACAACAACAACAACAACAACAAAAGGATCTAAACGCTTAAAAAATCTGTTTTTTATTCATTTGTTTGTTTTGAGCAGCAACTCAGTAACCTGCCTTTGCTCTGATTCATGGTCCTTCACAGACTGAACCTACAGCACCTGAACGCCTCACAGACTGAACCTACAGCACCTGAACGCCTCACAGACTGAACCTACAGCACCTGAACGCCTCACAGACTGAACTGCAGCTGAGAGCAGCACCTGAACGCCTCACAGACTGAACTGCAGCTAAGAGCAGCCCCTGAACGCCTCACAGAGTCAGGACAAACACAAACAACTTTTCAGCTGAAGGTTTCGGCTCCTGACAGCGTTTATTCAGCTAATTTTCACTTTTAGCTACAGTTCTATCTTTAGCTACAGTGTTGATCCAGCTAACATTATGCTACTTTTAGCTTTTGGTTTGTTTTGAAAACTTTTGCTTTTAGCATGTGTTTAGCTAATTTCAGCCCTTAGCTACAGCTTAGCAGTACTTCAGTTTTTAGCTACTTTTGTTCATTTTGTTCTGCTTGTTCTCAGTTTCAGCTTCAACACAACTTCACAGAAAATATATATTTATTTATTTTCTGTCTTTATTCTTCTGTTCAGCTGATTTCAGATCAGATAAACTCATCTAAAATAAAAACGTTCAGTTTTATTTCACCTGTTTTCAGCTGAGAATCTTTACTGATTGTTAATTTTTTATTAACTAATTAAACTGTAATAAGTTCAGTTTTGTAAAGATTATTTAAATTGATTTTAGATCATTTATTCCACAGAACCTAAAGAGTTTCTTAATGCTGAACAATTTATTAAACATCAACAGAAACACTTTGATACAAAATGATTTCACTGTAGAAACACTGAATTAAATGAAGGGACACAGCGCCACCTGCTGGTCACAAACAGTCATTACGGGCACTTTCTACACAACAAACTCAACTGGCACGGGTTTCCATCGTATGGCAGGCCATTTTACATTTATTTAAAGCACTCTGATTAAATGTTAAAATGGCCTGCCGTACACTGTGCTAACCTGCAGGTATGTTGAACAATCTTTAGCTCACAGCTGCAACCATCATTAGCAAAGAGGAGGAGTTTATCTTCCATCAAAGAGGATCTAGTTCTGGATCAGAGTCTGTTTCAGAATAAGCTCCGCCTCCTGCAGAGGCTGGAGGGCGGAGCCTATGGAGCTTAATGACCAATTAAAAATCGATGATGATGAATAATAAAAACATGAATTCAGCTCATGTCAACCGTTGATGCTTTAGATTTAAATTATTATTATTTTTGCTACAGTTGGATGATTTTTGGCCTTTCAGAGCCACCGTACCTAACTAAAACTGATTGTTTCAAAATAAAAGTCCTGATTATTAAATAATGATGGCTGCAGCTCAGACGGAACAGAAACATTAAACTTTGTGTTTGAAACATAAAACCAGGCAGCCATTACTCCTCCTCCTCCTCCTCCTCTTCCTCACCACTCCTTCTTCTTCTCGTCCAAGGAGACCCCCCCGGGGCCCAGGGCCACCACCAGCAGCAGCCCCCCGATCACCGAGGTGGTCTGGAAGAAGTCGTACTTCAGGAAGTCGTGGAGGGGCGAGTGGGCGGGGACGTTCCAGAAGGCGTTGAAGGTGACGTTGATGCAGAGCAGCCAGGCGACCAGCGTCAGCGCCGCCAGCTTCGTCTTAAAGCCCACCGCCACCAGCAGAACCAGCGCCGTGCCCACCAGGTCCATCAGAACCTGCACAGGAGAGAGCGGGTCTGAGACAGGTGGGGGGCGGGGCTCCTTCTCCTCCAGCCGAACCTCTGAAGCTAAAGATCAAACAAACAGCTAGCTCTGTTTTAGCTTATAGCTATCCTATTGGTGCTTTTAGCTCTTATTAGCCATTTGATGCTTTTAGCTTATAGCTATCCTAATGATGGTTTTAGCTCATAATAGCCATTTGATACTTTTAGCATTTAGCTGGCATTTTGGTGCTTTTAGCTCATTAACCATTTGATGCTTTTAGCTTATAGCTATGATGCTTTTAGTTCTTATTAGCCATTTGATGCTTTTAGCTTATAGCTGGCATTTTGGTGCTATTAGCTCATATTAGCCATTAGATGTTTTTAGCTTATAGCTATGATGCTNTTGGTGCTATTAGCTCATATTAGCCATTAGATGTTTTTAGCTTATAGCTATGATGCTTTTAGCTCATATTAACCATTTGATGCTTTTAGCTTATAGCTATCCTAATGATGGTTTTAGCTCATATTAGCCATTTGATACTTTTAGCATTTAGATGGCATTTTGGTGCTTTTAGCTCATTAGCCATTAGATGTTTTTAGCTTATAGCTATGATGCTTTTAGCTCATATTAGCCATTTGATGCTTTTAGATTTTAGCTACTTTAGGTAGCACTTTGTTTTCTGCTAATTCAGTTTCGGCTCCTTTGGCAGGTTTCAGCTGTCGTTCAGCTCTGTTAATCTTTTATTTTGTATTCTGAGTACTTCCTGTGTGCGTGCGACACTCACACTGAGCGCGCTCAGCTCCAGGTGCAGCAGCGTCATGAACATGAGGATGAGGAGAACTCTTCCTCCCAGCTGCAGCAGATGTTTTGGAGACTGACGCTGAGAGACGGACGGAACGCCGGCGAACACGCTGCGAGCTTCCTGTCGGCACTCAGCGAGGAGGAGGAGCAGGCCGCCGCCCAGAGCCAGGTTCCTGAAGGAAAGGGGAGGAGTTACACACCTGCTGACTGAACGAACAGGTGTGGAGGGGCGTGGCCTTATCTGACTCACCTCATAAGGAACTTGAGATCCCACAGGAGGCTGTAGGCCACCATCTGCAGGAAGAAACAGACAGTGAACGCACCACAAACAGACAGTGAACGCACCACAAGCAAACTGACAGTGAACGCACCACAAACTGACAGTGAACGCACCACAAACAAACAGACAGTGAACGCACCACAAACAAACTGACAGTGAACGCACCACAAACAAACAGACAGTGAACGCACCACAAACAAACAGACAGTAAACGCACCACAAACAAACAGACAGTGAACGCACCAAAAACAAACAGACAGTGAACGCACCACAAACAGACAGTGAACGCACCACAAACAGACAGTGAACGCACCACAAACTGACAGTGAAAGCACCACAAAAAACAGACAGTGAACGCACCACAAACAAGCAGACAGTGAACGCACCACAAACAAACAGACAGTGAACGCACCACAAACAAACAGACAGTGAACGCACAACAAACAGACAGTGAACGCACCAGAGACAGACAGTGAACGCACCAGAGACAGACAGTGAACGCACCACAAACAAACTGACAGTGAACGCAACACAAACTGACAGTGAAAGCACCACAAACAGACAGTGAACACATCACACCACAAACAGACAGTGAACACATCACGTCACAAGCAGACAGTGAACGCACCACAAACAAACTGACAGTGAATGCACCACAAACAAACTGACAGTGAACGCACCACAAACAGACAGTGAACACATCACACCACAAACAGACAGTGAACGCACCTCAAACAAACTGACAGTGAACGCACCACAAACAAACTGACAGTGAATGCACCACAAACAAACAGACGGTGGACGCACAACAAACAGACAGTGAACGCACCACAAACAGACAGTGAACGCACCACAAACAGACAGTGAACGCACCACAAACAAACTGACAGTGAACGCAC
>NW_013952745.1:431269-437167 GCF_001266775.1 Austrofundulus limnaeus
GCACCACAAACAAACTGACAGTGACACATCACAAACAGACAGTGAACGCACCACAAACAGACAGTGAACGCACCACAAACAGACAGTGAACGCACCACAAACAGACAGTGAACGCACCATAGCTGAACCAACAGCTGTATAAATTCTGAGTCCAGTATGCAATAAACCCTACAAGACCTGGACCCTGACTTGGACCCAGAGTCTAGCCCAGACTTGGACCCAGATCCTGACAAAGAGTCGGACCAGGTGCGGTCCTCTCAGGTGAATTTACCTGCAGAGAGAGGATCCCGAACAGAGCACAGCAGGCGGGCTGGACACAGTTCCTGCTGAGGACCAACACACAGCCGCCTGCACACAAACACACAAACACACAAACACACATCAGGTTCTTTCATCCACAAACAACCGGTTCTGACGTAAAGCAGAACCAGGACCTGGTCCTGAACACGGAGCCATTACCCAGCTGTCCCAGCAGGTTGACCAGGACGAAGACGTTGGCGAGGACATGTCCGCAGCTCCAGGTGGACTCCATGTACTCGCTCTGATCCGACCACTGGAACCACATCCGGACCGCGTCCTCCAGGAAGGTGCTGACCAAACAGAGCCGGGCCGCATGGGGCAGGTAGTGTTTGGTGACCCGCAGGAACTGCAGGGAGCGGGACAAAGCTGACGTCACCGACACCTCGGGTTTGGTTCTGATTCTGAACCTGACAGGAACTCTTATTTTGAAATCTTCCTCTGCTGATTTAGCTTTTAGCTTTACCTACTTTAATGCTAAATTAGTCTTTTAGCTAATGTTTGTTTGTTTTAACTTCTAGCATCTTTCTTTTAGTATTAGCTTTTGGCTTTTTTAACTTTTGTTTTGCTAATTTAAAGTTTAGCAACTGTCTTGCTAATTTTGTCTCTTAGCTAAAGTTTAGCTAATTTTTGCTTTTAGATAACTGTAGCTAATAGATACTTTTTTCCTTAATGTATTTAGTATTTATTTTAAAAGTTTATTAATTTTGTATTTACCATTTCCACATCTTATTTTTTACAATACATTCATGTATTATTATAGTCTACAGTATTTATTTGATATATTACTGTATTCTTTTGACATTTAGTTTATTAATATTTTGTAAATACAGCCTTATTTTATTTATTAATTCATTCATTCTGTTATTATTTACTCTGTGAACTTATTTAGTTTACAAAACTGACTACAGGCTGATCGCGTCACAGAAAAATCACATAAAACTACAAAACTGTCTAAAGAACTACAACTACTTCCGGTAAGACGGTGAGGTTAACCTGTTGCGCCAGATTTAAACCGTTTAAAACGTTTGTTGTTTTATTAAGTTAAAATGTTAAATATTCAAGATAAATTAAATAATTTTAAATAAAAAATAAAAACAAGTCTGCGAACTTGTTAAAGCGTGCCGCCAGTTTTCGTTGAAAGTTTAGTGAATTTAAGGTTTTTCTGCTCCTCAGCAAAACCCGGAAGCATCTCATCTATAAGTTCAACACTAACAAACATCATCAGCGTTTGATCTTTTATTCGGCTTAAAGAAAAACCTCAAACTTTTATTTCATTTGTTGTTTGTTGATGATTTTATTTTTCTTATTCACCGAATCAAAAGACGCTCATTTCCTTTAAAAGTTCAGGTTTAGCTTTTAAAGCATCAACAGGATCTGAATTTAGCCGCTGGGTTTATGACACCTTCCTGACACCGGTCTCACAGCGGGATCATCCAGAACCAGGATCAGAACCGACCCCCATCCCCATCAGAGAGCGTGTTTCACGGCGAAGCGGAGCTCACCTGGTCGGCGACGTCCTCCGCCCGGCTCATCAGGTCTCCGTGTCCCATCTCTTCCGAACGAAAGGCACTTCAGTGCGGAGAAACGGGTCCCGACACAGGTTCGGTCCGGTTCGCTGTGATGATGAACCACGGCTGTCTCCTCCGACCTGCGATCCTCCTCCAGCAGCAGGAGCGCGCCCTCGTGTGGCCGGGAAGTGTGACGCATGCCACGTGGACGAAAATCTCTTTTTTTATAGCAATAAACAAATAAAATGTGCAATTCTTAAAAATTACTAAATAATATTAAACACGTTGACATTTGTGGTTTAAGATGATTTATATCAGTTTAACAGAAAATATGATTTTAACTCCAACAAGATGTTTATTTTTTCAATGATACTTTTATTTTGTTCTGCACATTTTAAACACCTGCTGCTAAAGGCAATAACGTTTCTGCAAGTTTGTCTGTTAGCAAAATATCTCATTAACAACTGGGACAGTTAAAGGTAGCTGCCACAACTTCAACAAACAATAAAAAGTCTTTAATTCAGCTCCTTCAGCTTCATGCGGTTCCTCCAGCCGCCACCAGGGCTCAGCCTGATCCTGACTTCCTGTTTGGATCAGTTTGGTCCAGCTGCAGCAGGTGGGTCTAGCTCTGCGGGAAACGATGTTACCAGGTCAGGTCGGAGCGGATCTGCCCTCACCTTCGTCCTCTTCTTCTTCTCGTCTTCTCTTCTGAGCTCTGTGGTTCTAAACAACAAACAAACAAACAAACAAACAAACAAACAAACAAACAGATGAGTCAATCCTGGTTTACACCTAATTTAAACCATAATAAAACACATTCCAGCATCCAATAGGAGACTTTGTATTTCTCCCCACGAGGTGTGTGTTACCTGCAGGTGGAGGCGGTGTGTGTGTGTCCTGCAGTGTGTGTGTCGAGCTGTAGCTTCTCTGTAGAAGAACTTGTTACAGAGTCGACACAGGAAGCCACAAACAGGAACCACAAAACTACTTCCTGTGGAGACAAAGCCAGCTCCATGAGGAACGCCTGCTGACCTTTTATCTTCGCAACTTCCAGAAGAGACCGCGGGAGGGGGGCGGAGCTTCATCTGAGCAGAGAAACTCACCATGAAGGTCGTCCTCCTCTTCATCGGGCTCCTCCTCTTCATCGGGCTCCTCCTCTTCATCGGGCTCCTCCTCTTCATCGGGCTCCTTCGTCTCGATTGGCTGAAACACAAACCAGGTGAGACTCTGGAAACGTTTCAGACTCGCTGTGAGCTGCAGGATGAAGCTGAACGAACCTCAGGAGGCGTTCCTTCACTCTGCTCTGGTTCCTCTTCATCAGCCACTTCAACCTCCTCCTCCTCCTCCTCCTCCTCGAAGCAGCCGACTGCATCCACTGTGATCAGCTCCTCCTCCTGAGCCTCCTCCAGCTGCACCTGGCAGGTAAAAAGCTCAACTTTACCAGGTCTGAAGTCCTCTGTGGTTCATCTTCTGCAGACATGAACAGGTGGCTGTTGCCTGGCAACCACAAACAAACAAACAGTGGTGGGCAGCGCTAATTCAAAAATTAGCTCCGCAATTTCTAAAGCGCTTATGAAAATATTTAGCTCAGCACTTTCAAAACCGCTTATTGCATAGAAATATTAGCTGAAGCTAATTCTAAAACGCAGGTTCAATTTGACATTTTCTAGCTGGCTACAGTTGAACGCTGCCCCCTAGTGGTGTATGAACCCTCGTACAGCTCGTTTTACA
The DNA here is from genome assembly GCF_001266775.1 of Austrofundulus limnaeus. Classification (NCBI taxonomy): domain Eukaryota; kingdom Metazoa; phylum Chordata; class Actinopteri; order Cyprinodontiformes; family Rivulidae; genus Austrofundulus; species Austrofundulus limnaeus. The sequence goes on from NW_013952745.1 coordinate 434,809, forward strand.
ACCGCTGGATGCTGGGGGTCTGATTTCCTCAAACACAACTTTGACTCCTGGGTGTAAAAATTAAAAACTTGTTGAGGCTTGCTCGGCTGATTCTTTAAAAAGTTGTTGAGGATTGCTATTTCGGCTGCTTCTTTGTCTTTTTCTGTTGTTGTAGATTTTTCATTAAAGAAGCATCAATAAAGTAATTTTAAAACTGTTTATTGGAAAACTGAAGCGATGCATTCTGGGTACATGATGGACTGACGGGAAATGAAAGCACGGGTAACAGGAAACTAGTATCTTCCCTTCAAAATAAGAGCTTGAATTTTAAAGTTTTTCATGTTTCCATTGGATTTTAAAGTTTCCCAGTTCACCTGAAACTCATCAGACTGAAGAAGTCTCTTGGAAGAGAGACGAAACGTTTCACTAAAGAAGAACCATCCAGAGGACCTACTGATTTTTTCTTTTTGACTTTATGCATCGGGACGTTTTCCATGTAGCTGCAGCTGCTCCAGTTGACCACCAGATGTCAGTCTTTGTCAGCATAAGGCTAAAACCCCGTTGCTTCGACGAATTACATCAAGTATTGAGCTCCAGCGTTAAACTTTATTTTTTTAAAAAGGAGCTCTGATTGTAAAGTAAAATAAATCAATACATGCAAAATTTTAGTATGGATTACAAATGTTTACTGTTTTTGCTGGGAAAGGGGGTTCTAAACACTGTCTTCCTGCTACATAAGCAGACACAAAGCATTGTGGGAAATGCCTCTAAAATGTGGATCCTGCTGGCTGCTGAATATTGTCTTTTGCACTGTGTTTATTATAATTTAACAGAAGCCATATGAGTCATTTAGATTGCTGCCAGCAACAATACTTTGCACAGCTGACCTACTAAAACGAGAACCGACTGAAGCGTGACCCAAAGCGACAGTCAGGGAGGACGTACACCTTCACTAAAATAGTGTTCAGCCGGGAGGGGAGCTGTTGGATGGATCACATGTGTTGTGAGTCCTGACAGCAATTCCTTCTGCTGTTCAAGATAATGATGAATAATGAAAATTAATTAGCGGAACTGCAATTTAAATTTTAAAAGTGCAAATCCGCTTATGAATTATGAAAATTAGCAAGACTGCTAAAGCGCAAACAAAATATTTAGGTTCGCAATTAGCGGATTTGCGCTTAAGCGGAATGGTGCCCACCACTGCAAACAAACAAACAAACAAAAAAAGAAACAAACAAACAAACAAAGTGTCTTCAAACCTGCTCTTTGTGTTCTGCAGACTTCATGTGCTCCACAAACTTCCTGGGGGTCCTGAAGTTACGTTTACACACCGGACAGAAGGGCCGACCCAGCTTCTTTGACACCTGGAACACACACACACACACACACACACACACAGTCAGCGTCCATCACCTGGACTCAGCCTGTCCTCTGGGACATCCCCCAGCGTCTCACCTTGTGCTGTTGGGAGCGTCGGTGGACGATGACCTCACCTGTGAAGTGGACCTGACAGGTGTCACACCAACGCTGGGTCTGAGGCCGCCGCCCCCTGACGACAGAGACACACATCGTCCTCAACATGGTGGGCAGTACTGATGGACATTTGTCCTGTTCCAGCTCTAAAATGAAGGGACACTGAGTCCAACAGGTGTGTGTGTACCTGTCCAACAGATATGTGTGTGTGTGTACCTGTCCAACAGGTGTATGTGTGTGTATACCTGTCCAGCAGGTGTGTATGTGTGTGTATACCTGTCCAACATGTGTGTATGTGTGTGTATACCTGTCCAACAGGTGTGTGTGTACCTGTCCAACAGATGTGTGTGTACTTGTCCAACAGATGTGTGTGTGTACCTGTCCAACAGATGTGTGTGTGTACCTGTCCAGCAGGTGTGTGTATACCTGTCCAGCAGGTGTGTGTATACCTGTCCAGCAGGTGTGTGTGCCTGTCCAGCAGGTGTGTGTGCGTGTACCTGTCCAACAGGTGTGTGTGTGTATACCTGTCCAGCAGGTGTGTGTATACCTGTCCAGCAGGTGTGTGTACCTGTCCAACAGGTGTGTGTACCTGTCCAACAGGTGTGTGTGTGTGTTTACCTGTCCAGCAGGTGTGTGTGTACTTGTCCAGCAGGTGTGTGTGTGTATACCTGTCCAGCAGGGATGTGTGTGCTTACCTGTCCAGCAGGTGTGTGTGTACCTGTCCAGCAGGGGTGTGTGTGTGTATACCTGTCCAACCGGTGTGTGTGTGTATACATGTCCAACAGGTGTGTATACCTGTCCAGCAGTTGTGTGTGTGCTTACCTGTCCAGCAGGTGTGTGTGTACCTGTCCAGCAGGGGTGTGTGTGCCTGTCCAGCAGGTGTGTGTGTGCCTGTCCAGCAGGTGTG
>NW_013952745.1:438647-439982 GCF_001266775.1 Austrofundulus limnaeus
CAACAGATGTGTGTGTGTACCTGTCCAGCAGGTGTGTGTATACCTGTCCAGCAGGTGTGTGTATACCTGTCCAGCAGGTGTGTGTATACCCGTCCAGCAGGTGTGTGTGTATACCTGTCCAGCAGGGGTGTGTGTATACCTGTCCAGCAGGTGTGTGTGTATACATGTCCAGCAGGTGTATGTGTGTACCTGTCCAGCAGTGTGTGTGTTTACTTGTCCAGCAGTATGTGTGTTTACTTGTCCAGCAGGTGTGTGTGTGTGTGTGTGTGTGTGTGTGTGTACCTGTCCAGCAGGGAGTGTGTGTTCAGGTAGATGCTGTGTGTGAGCTCCTGTAGTTTCCTCAGGTGGTCTTGTCCTGACATGTGCTCCTGGAACACCTGGACACATCAGAAACGTTGAAACCAAACCAGAGGATTTGAACGAATTCAGACCCAGTAAGACACCTGCACAGGTGTGGTTCTCACCTGAGGAGAGCGACAGGTGAGGTTACACACGTGACAGTGAAGTCCACCTGTCTGTCGCTCTGTGGCTCCAAACTCTCGGCTCTCGCTGCTCCGCTGGATGGTGACCTTCAGTGATCCAACACTCTGTAGCTGCACAAACATGTCTTATTAACACTTTATTATCTAGTTATTAACGTGTCTGATGTTATTACCTAGTTAATACAAATTTAAATATTTTACCTTTTATTAACTATTAAAATGTGAGTTATTGTTTATTGACATGTTAATGACTAGGTTTACTCAGGTTATTATCATTTTAATTAAATAATTAAAAACGTGTTATTGTTTATTAACATGTTAATAACTAGGTATAGTGTAATAAGTTAATAACACAGAAGTACATGTTAATTACTTAATATACGTCTAAGGGTATTAACTTGTTAATAACATAAAAATGTTAAAAACATGTTCTTGTTAATTAACATGTTAATAACTAGGTATTGTGGTAACAACAAGTTAATAACACAGAAGTACACATTAATTACTTAATATACTTCTAAGGGTACTAACTTGTTAATAATATAAAAATGTTGAAAACATTGTTTATTAGCATGCTAATAATAAGTTACAAGGTTAATAACAAGGTAATAACACATAAGTTGGTATTAGTTACTTAATATACATAAGGGTGATTAACTTGTTAATAATAAAAATGTTAAAAATGTGTTGTTTATTAACATGTTAATAACTAGTGTAGTGGTCACCCTGGGTGGAATAAACGTTCCACCTGCCTTTGAACTTGACCACGGAAGGCCTCCTTTAAAGAACAGAACTCTGTTCAATTTTTATGGTCATAACATGTTTTCTTAAACCATTAAGGGACATTTTATTT
>NW_013952745.1:441461-446569 GCF_001266775.1 Austrofundulus limnaeus
TTGTGTGTGTGATGGTTGTGTGTGTGATGGTTGTGTGTGTGATGGTTGTGTGTGTGATGGTTGTGTGTGTGTGATGGTTGTTGGTTGTGTGTGTGTGATGGTTGTTGGTTGTGTGTGTGTGATGGTTGTTGGTTGTGTGTGTGTTGGTTGTGTGTGTGATGGTTGTTGGTTGTGTGTGTGATGGTTGTTGGTTGTGTGTGTGTTGGTTGTGTGTGTGATGGTTGTGTGTGTTTTGGACCCAAACTGAAGAGTTATTAAGGAACCAATAAAAAGTTCTTTAAGTTCAGAAAATCAAGTCAACTTTTACAAAAAACGTCTGAACAAATTTAAAAACAGAACATTTTTCTTTCAGCACCGACCTGTCCTGCCTTGCTCTCTTTGATTCAGTCTCTCCAGAACCTCCATCAGAACCCTGGTCTCCTGCGTGGCTCCGCTCATCTATTCCTATGTTTTCCTCTGCGGCGGCGGCGGTGCTGCAGCGCAGCCGGCTGTCAGAACCTCCTGACCCGGGAACCTGAGCAAGAAACCAGAGGGTAAAGGGGATCCAGAGCAGGAGGAGGTGATGAGTTTGTTTTATTTACTTGCAGAGGAGGAGGAGGAGGAGGAGGAGGAGGAGGAGGCCTCCTCCCAGGACTGACAGGAAATCGAACCTTCGCTACGCTGCCGCCTGCAGCAGGTAGGAAACACCTGCAGAAAGGAGGGAGCAGAGTTTAAACAACCTGCAGGAGCAGGTGATGTAAAAACATCCTGGGTTTACCTGAACGTTCAGCAAAGTTTCTGATTATTATCAGAGGAAATGACTGTTTCTGCTGAGATGAAACAAACACACCTGAAGCTGCACCTGCTGATAATAACCAATCAGAACTCACCTGGTTGCTCTCCGTGTCTGTTTGACCATGATGACCTCTGACCCTAAACACAAACCAGCTTTATCACTTCAGAAAATCATTATTCTAATTGTAATTTAGCGTTTACAGACACCTATTATTCTTGTCACAAATATAATAATTTATGTTTAAAATGACATAAACGATGGGGGGGGGGGGGGGGCAGACAGGGTCTCTGAAATAAGGTTACCTTTTCTACATAAAACTGTTGGAAATTTAAAAACATCTCTGAAGAAGATAAACACGCCGATTTAAAGTAGAGATAATTTTAATTATTAATGTATCCAAATAAATAATTTATGTAACATGTTCGTAAGGTTAAAAAGTAAACAAATATTAAATTACACGTTTTTTAACTGAGAACTGGCGCTGTACGCCGCTAAGCTAAGAAAAACAAGCTAAATAAAACATATTATGACCAACAATTTACAAGTTATTAATTTTATCTCAGTTCCTTGGTTGAAATATATACTCGCAGTGTAATTATATTAACTGAAAGTGAGAAAAATAAAGTAAGAAATTATTTTAAAGGCTCACCTCGATGCTAAAAGCTAACTCCTCTACAGCTAACACAAACAAACACAGCGCCGCTGCTGCTCAGTGAGTTCCTCCTCCTGCCCCCTGCCGGCCAGGAGGAGGAACTGCAGCCTCTGAATCAACAGGTCAGGGAGTCCAGCTGTTTTTAAACAGTTAATCATATCCAGATTGCTATTTTAAAATTGAACTGACTCTACAGACTTCTTTCCAAGTTGTTTTTTAAATATATTTTGTCTGTTTAATGCCGTGGTAGTTCTTATGCATCCATTTTCTTACCAGCTTTTCAGTGAAGAATTAGACTTCATGTTTTAAAACTAATTATCTGCTCATTCGTCAGATATTTTTCTCATCTTCAGTCTTCTGTTCATCCTGATGTGGAGCAACATCTGTGAGAGACTCGACTCGCTGTGCAGTTGGAGTTCTTTTCTTCTTTGTTTCAGAATAAGAAACACATTTTAGTTTCAGACGTTACCGTAAACAGATGATGGACACACAAACCAGACCGTGTGTGTGTGTGTGTGTGTGTGTGTGTGTGTGTGTGTGTGTGGAATAGTGTTTGCGGTTGCTNGTGTGTGTGTGTGTGTGTGTGTGTGTGTGTGTGTGTGTGTGTGTGTAAGGACAGTCCGTTAAAGGTCCAGATCAGAACCAGCTCCAGATGTTGACGACGACTTTATTAAAAATGAGAAACAGATGAAAATGTTGCAGAGACAAACCTGAGTTTATTTCTACAGTTTTGATTCTAAAATTCATTAAAAAAAACTCGTTTTTGATGTTTTGATTCTTCTGCAGGATCAGAACCGTCCTGCTGACACCAGAAACCAGCAAATGTTTGGGTGGACCCGAGCTTCAGATGAGGTTCTGTGTTAATGGATTCACCACATGGAGCTTCAGGTTCCTCTGAGGAAGATGAAGAGGATTTTCTCTCTGCTGGTTTCACCGGACCCTCAACTTCCTGTCGTCTGTGAACCGGTTCGGTCCGAGACGCTGAGGGTTCTACTGGGTTCTGAGGAGGATCAGCCGGGTTCTCCTCTGAAGAAACGTTTAGCTTTTAGTGAAAAGTTTTAAGTTTTATTTCAGTAATCGAAAAGAAAAAGCAAACAAAATAATGCTGAGTCATCATTTGCACAATATTCCTACCACAGTTTTTACTCTTTGTGGTCAAAAACTGAACCTTCTGCAAATAAAAACAAACGTCTTACAGGTTAAAGCAAATCTTTATTATCATAGTGACTCATGAAACAATAAAAATATATGAATCAATTCAAATTAAACATTTTTAAATGTATCAGATTATGTAATAACTGGGACTAAAACAACATTTTAATCCAAGTCCAGCAGCAGCAGGTCACAGCTTGTGTCCCAGCATGCATCACTGCACAGCGTACGCTCACTTTATGCATAAATAAATAAAACTGAACCCAGAGCAGGACTGGTCCTGAGCTGAGGTCAGAACAGACAGGAAGTCTGAAGAATCAACAAATAATCTGGACCTGAACCACTTCCTGTTTGAAACAAATGTTTTTTTTAAAGAAACAGAGATTTGACCTGAACACAGAGACGAGTCTGAGGCTCAAACCTGCGACTTCCAGCAGACACTCAACCCGCTGAGCCGCCGTGACACCAGTAGATAACGTGAAGAGGAATTACATCATCCACTCTGTCCTGTATTCGCCAAAATAAAAGTCTGCTGGACACACAGGAAGTGACATCATGTGGAGGTCAGTATAAGTCCTGGTCATAGTCGTCCATCAGCTGTTTCATCTCAGACACACTGTTGGACAGGTAGGACGACAGCTCCTCTAGATGGACAGACAGGTGAGAACAGGCAGAGACAGGTGAGAACAGGTGAGACAGGTAGACACAGGTGAGACACGTAGAGACAGGTGAGAACAGGTGAGACAGGTGAGACAGGTAGAGACAGGTGAGAACATGTGAGACAGGTAGAGACAGGTGAACATGTGAGACAGGTAGAGACAGGTGAGAACAGGTAGAGACAGGTGAGAACAGGTAGAGACAGGCAGAGACAGGTAGAGACAGGTGAGAACAGGTAGAGACAGATGAGAACATGTGAGACAGGTGAGACCACGTAGAGACAGGTAGAGACAGGTGAGAACATGTGAGACAGGTAGAGACAGGTGAGAACAGGTAGAGACAGGTAGAGACAGGTAGAGACAGGTGAGAACAGGTAGAGACAGATGAGAACATGTGAGACAGGTGAGAACATGTGAGACAGGTGAGAACACGTAGACACAGGTAGAGACAGGTGAGAACAGGTAGAGACAGGTGAGAACATGTGAGACAGGTAGAGACAGGTGAGACAGGTCAGAACAGGTAGAGACAGGTGAGAACAACTGAGAACAGGTGAGAACAATTGAGAACAGGTGAGACAGGTAGAGACAGGTGAGAACAGGTGAGACAGGTAATAACATAAACAGGAGAGACAGAAGAGTGAGGACCAGCAGGAACCAGATCCAGTCTCTGGTCTTCTGTCTCACCTGCTCTCAGGACCTCCAGGACAGCGGCGGCAGAGACAGACCCCTGGTTGTTGTGAGCTGTGCAGTGATAGGTTCCAGAGTCACTTAGCTCCGCCCCCTCAATCTGAAGCCAACTGGAGAGCTCAAACTTGAGAGGACCGCCCCTCGACTGTGAGACAAAGCACATCAGGACACATCTGGAGCAGATGACAGAAGTACCAAACAGGGGGGCGGGGCTACAGACAGGTGTGTGCATACCTGGACAGAGATGTGAGGGTCGTCTCCAGGTAAGATGACGTCTCGTCCCGCCTTCTTCCACTCCACCTGAGCCATCGGGAATGCAAAGACCTCACAGAGGAAAATCAGACTGCTGCCAGACCCGTTCACCTGGTCCTGAGGTGGGACCTTGATGACGGGGGCTGACAGATGAGACAGACAGGTAAAGGACAGGTAGAGACAGATAGGGACAGGTGAGCACAGGTGAGACAGACAGGTAAAAGACAGGTAGAGACAGATAGGGACAGGTGAGCACAGGTGAGACAGACAGGTAAAGGACAGGTAGAGACAGACAGGGACAGGTAGAGACAGAAAGGGACAGGTAGGGACAGGTAGGACAGGTAAGGGCAGGTAAATACAGACAGATAAAAGACAGGTAGACATATTTTACAAACATTCTCTTCCTTCCTCTGTTGTGTGATTGTGTCTCTTTCAGCTGTCTCATCTCACCTGTCCCTCACCTGTCTCTCACCTGTCCCTCACCTGTCTCTCACCTGTCCCTCACCTGTCCCCTCACCTGTCTTTCACCTGTCCCTCACCTGTCTCCCACTTGTCTCTCACTTGTCTCTCACCTGTCCCTCACCTGTCTTTGACCTGTCCCTCACCTGTCTCTCACTTGTCTCTCACTTGTCTCTCACCTGTCCCTCACCTGTCCCCTCACCTGTCCCTCACCTGTCTTTCACCTGTCCATCACCTGTCTCTCACTTGTCTCTCACCTGTCTCTCACTTGTCTCTCACTTGTCTCTCACCTGTCCCTCACCTGTCCCCTCACCTGTCCCTCACCTGTCTTTCACCTGTCCCTCACCTGTCTCTCACCTGTCTCTCACTTGTCTCTCACCTGTCCCTCACCTGTCCCTCACCTGTCCCTCACCTGTCCCCTCACCTGTCTTTCACCTGTCCCTCACCTGTCTCTCACCTGTCCCTCACCTGTCCC
>NW_013952745.1:447724-449805 GCF_001266775.1 Austrofundulus limnaeus
TCTTTCAGCTGTCTCATCTCACCTGTCCCTCACCTGTCTCTCACCTGTCCCTCACCTGTCCCTCACCTGTCCCCTCACCTGTCTTTCACCTGTCCCTCACCTGTCTCTCACCTGTCCCCCACCTGTCTCTCACTTGTCTCTCACTTGTCTCTCACCTGTCCCTCACCTGTCCCCTCACCTGTCTTTCACCTGTCCCTCACCTGTCTCTCACCTGTCCCCCACCTGTCTCTCACCTGTCTCTCACCTGTCCCTCACCTGTCTCTCACCTGTCTCTCAGCCTCCTGAGACTTTGTGTCTTTTTGTTTATTTTAGACATTTGACAGAAATTCAAACTAAATTTGATTGTTTGAACTGAAGTTTATGAAGCAGCTCAAACTGAGTCCAGCTGGTCTCAGACCCTCAAGCTGGACTCGTCAGAACTTTAATGAGTCCAGAGGCCATGAAAAGGTCTGAGGGGGCAGGTCACCAACATAAGTCCCGCCCCCTCAGACCCTCTGAGACCAGTAACAGCTCCTCTCTGTCAGGAGGTCCAACCCTCACACCTCAGATCCAGAACCGATCCAGGATCCGAGTCCCTCCCTGAGGTCTCAATGAACCCTTTTTCCACCTACAGGGACCAGAGAACCACTTCCTGTCCGGTTCTGAGTCTGAGGTCCAGTTCTTCTCATGTAGTACCAGGTGTGACTCACCTGTCCGGCAGGGCCCCCTCCCTCTGGTCCGGAGCTCGGGTTCGGAGAAGGCGGCCTCTCTGAACTGACACATGTTCAGGTATGTGGTTCCGTCAGTCCCACAGACCGGCTCCTGGTCCTCACAGACACACACCTCCTCTTCATCCTCTCCTCCTGGTCCTGCGGGACCCGGGTCCGCCTGGCACCGCAGCCCGGTCCCGCACAGACCGTAGAACAGGTTCCGGTCCCCCGGGTCGCACGCCTGACCCTCCAGGTTCCCGCATTCCTGACAGCAGCCGCACGAGTCCGGAACCAGCCCGGCCCGGCAGCCGCGGGACTCGGGACACAGGTCCGGTTCGCAGGGCCCGCAAACAGCTGCCCCGCCGGGACCGGTTCCGTTCCAGCCGCTGCCCCAGAGCCGGTTCGGGACGGCCCCGCAGGTGAGCAAGTTCAGAACCAAGAGAACCAGAACCTGCATTTTATGAGCTGAAACCCACAGAGACCGGGTCGGACCGGGTTCTGTTCAGGACCAAGTTCTGTCTGCAGCTTTAAATCCACACTCACACCCGGATCCGTGCGTCCAGGACTCCTGAGGACCAGAACCAGAACCAGAACCAGAACCAGAACCAGATGAAAAAAAAAGGAAAAAATAAAAAAGATCAAAGAGCCGACCCGCGGGAAAACAACAAAAATTAACAAACTTTAAAAATAAAAGTCAATAAAAAACAAAAATTATTTAAAAACAGACTAAATTCTGCTGAAACCTGAGAAAAAATCATAAAAACTGAAAAATAAAAACACTGAAAAACAAAAAACTCTTCAGTTTAAAACCGGAAGTAAATGTTTCAAAAATACTATTTTACATAAAAACTTTTGATGAAAAAGTTCTTCAGTTTGTTGCTGCAACAGTTGAAGCTGCTTCACACGCAATCATGACCTCCACAATAAAATAACTTCCGGTCTGACCCTTCAGTATAAAACAGATCTGTGAATCTGATCGCAGCAGTTAGTTTTTTTTTTTATTATTCTTCTAACATTAAAACAGAAAAATAAAATGAAACTCTGAGATTTTAATCTTTTTAATAATCTGTTAATAATATTTCCAGGACAGAAAAATAATAAAATATCAGTTAAAAACTCTAAATAAATCCACATTGTCGCTTTTATTTTGAAAGAGCAACTTTCATGTTTCCGGTCAGACAGTGTTTTCTCTGAGCAGCTGGAGGATCAGCAGACAGATGTTAAACACATCAGGAGGTCTGGAGTCTGCAGAGGTTCTCTGGGTTCTCCAGGAGCTTTCAGGTTCTACAGAGACCTGCTGGGTTCTACAGAGACCTGCTGGGTTCTACAGAGACCTGCTGGGTTCTACAGAGACCTGCTGGGTTCTACAGAGACCTGCTGGGTTCTACAGAG
>NW_013952745.1:452253-455391 GCF_001266775.1 Austrofundulus limnaeus
ATGTTTCTGAATGACCACACCTGGTTTATGTTTCTGAATGACCACACCTGGTTTATGTTTCTGAATGACCACACCTGGTTTATGTTTCTGAATGACCACACCTGGTTTATGTTTCTGAATGACCACACCTGGTTTATGTTTCTGAATGACCACACCTGGTCTGTTTCCAGTTTCAGTAAATGGTCTTTAACACACCTAGTCTCAGTTTTTAATGACAACACCACAATTTTTGATGACCACCTCTGGTCCACTTTTCCAATAAAAACACCTGGTCTGACCTCTGGGCTCAGTTTTTGATTACCAACCCTGGTCTCAGTTTCCTGTCATCTCACCTGCTTTCTGATAACCACCTGTCAAACCCCACCTGGTCTCAGTTTTAAAGACTACTCCTGGTCTTAGTTTCCAATAATGACACCTGATCTCAATCTTTACCACACCTGGTCTATGTTTTTAATGACCACACCACAACTTTTGATGACCACATCTGGTCTACTTTTGCAATAACACTTGGTCTCAATCTTTACATCTGGTCTTGGTTTTTGATTATCACACATAGTCTAAGTTTCCTGTAATCACACCTGGTTTCTGATAACCAGCTGTCAAACTCCACCTGGACTCAGTGTCAAACCACACCTGGTCTCAGTTTTTAATGACCTCTCCTGGTCTGCAGGTTGCAAACTTAAAACATTGTTTTGCCACAAGATGAAAAATAAATCAGATGATAAAAAGAACACAGACAATAAAAGTGAAATAAATATTGATTTATTACTGTAAACTCCTCTAAGCAGATTTGCTGAACAGGTACGACAGGTGTGCACGTTAAGCTCAGTTACACAAAACATTTATTTGATCTGATGAGGTTTAAGTGCCAAAAATAAACAAATCGTCCTTAATCAGAACATTTCCTCCAAAGTTCACAGCAACAAGAGAAACGGACTCGACCCGAGTCAAAAAACAGACGGTCCGAGTCGGGCGATTACAATCGACCAATCACAGAGCAGAGTGACGGAGTTCACAAGTCGGAGGAAACAGGTTCAGTTTCTGTCTTTACAGCACGAAACTGTCCATCTGAGGACAAACTGACCAGAAAAAGTGCATCTGTACAACACAAACATGACATCATCAAATAATGTCACATTACATCATCAAGGAATGTCACATTACATCATCAAGGAATGTCACATTACATCATCAAGGAATGTCACGTGACATCATCAAAGAATGTCACATGACATCATCAAAGAATGTCACATGACATCAAAGAATGTCACATTACATCATCAAAGAATGTCACATTACATCATCAAAGAATGTCACATGACATCAAAGAATGTCACATTACATCATTAAAGAATGACATAATATCATGGTGAGCTGCATTACAATAATTAAAAGAAATACTAAAAGAATGACTCAGCTGTTTTGTGGCTGCTGTGACTAATTTAACAAACAAAACCCTAAATGAAAAATAAAAAAGCCCATGATAAAATACTCCATTAATGAGTTTAAACTTCAGATCAGTTTGTTAATAAATGAGTATTTGAGTCAAAGCTGAACACAATGAGCACAAAAAGTTAAATAATTTATTTTCATTTATAAAAACATGTTTTACTTCAGGACACTTTAATCCTCTAACACCCATCAGAAAACCCTGATTTTTATTTAATTATGAGAAAATAAAAGCACCATGAAGTGAATAATTTATATAAAAACTTTAATATAACTCTACTGGCTATAGATTTACTTCATTTCAGAATAAATATTTAAATATTTATTTCTACATTTAATGTATTTATATAACACGTGATTCTGATCACTAAATGTTAAATATTAAAGTGAATTCAGATGAATGTTTAATGATCAGTCTGAAACACGTCTGGGTCGGGCAGTACGGATCGGTTCTGAGCATCGCTGAGAACCAGGAGCAGCTAAAACCAGCTCAGAACCAGGACCTGCTGGACCCTCAGGGTCTGAGAGAGGACCGGTTTCCTCAGGAGAACCGGCCTGCAGAGACATCAGATCTGATCTGAGACCAACACTTCAATCTGCACAAAAACTAAAACTCATTTGGTTGGATTTAGTTCGACTGACATTTTATTTAATTTTTCTTTAATTGGTTTCAAGAACCAACATTTAGTAAACACAACTTAAAAAAAAGCTTTTAATGTGAAGTTCACAGGAAGTTTCCAAACAATTTAAGTAATGTCATTAATTTTCTAAAGAGAAGTGAAAATGAAACAGCTAATAAAATAATTTCTATAAATTAACACGTCTTCTGTCAGGACATTGTTTCTTTTTACGGCTTCAACCAAAAAATGTTTGTTGATAGAGTTTTGTCATCATGCTTTTTGGGTTTTTGTGTATTTAACGCTGAAAAACTGAGGACACGTTAACACTTTAGAATAGATGCTGATGATTGGTTTTAAAAACGATCAAAACTCAGAACAGGTGAGACGTTGACTGTGCAGGCTGATTCTCACAGGACAGAAAAATAAATGTAAATATTTTTACTCTTGTTCTCAGCGACTCAACAGTTTGTTTTTAACGTCGACGTGTTTCATGTTTCATGGAGCTACATTGTTTCTGCAGAGTGAAAACCTCCGAACTGCACTTCCAGGTTTCCACCGACATCGATTCAGTGCTGAGGAGGTGGACGGACTGACATCATCAGCAGAGACACAGTGGGAGGAGGGGCGGGCAGTGACTACAACTCCCAGCATGCACTGGGACTATAGGAGACAGGGGGCGGAGCCTCAGGAGTCAGAAAGTGGTTCAGAAAATCTTAACTTAAACTTAAAGAGCACAAATTGAAAATATGAGTTACTGAAGTCAAAGAAACTAGAATTTAAGTTAAAATAGGACTTTTAGCTGAGTTGAAGCTTGGAAATTAAAATCTATTTGTTTAAAAAAAAACCAAAATAAATCCAGATTAAAACATATTTTTCATGTCTGGAGCTGAAATCCTGCAGGTAAAGTTTAGATTAAACCTGGAATTTTAATTAAAACATCACTAAAAACCTACTTAGTTTTCATTTTTAACATATTTCAGCTCAGTTTACGTCTTTATAAGTTAAACATGTTTAAATCTTAACTATTCTTTGCATAGTTTTTTGTTGTTGTATATGTGTAGGTATATGC
>NW_013952745.1:457484-458634 GCF_001266775.1 Austrofundulus limnaeus
GGGTGGGGTGGGGGGCTTAAGGACCAAGGTGTGAATTGAGTTTAGGTTAGGTTTAGGGTCAGGTAGGTACCTGTGAGGTTAATTTTAGGGTAAATGGTCAGGGTTAGAATATAAAATTACCAGAAAATGAATGTAAGTCAATGGTAAGTCCCTACAAGGATAGAGAAACATGGTATGAGGGTGTGTGTGTGTGTGTGTGTGTTTTCTGGCACAGTGTGATTTGATGCCATCATGATCTACTTCCTGTCCATTTGTGTGAATAATGTGTGCTGGCGTGTTAGCATGTGTGTTTGTGTCCAGAGGGGCACTGTGTGTGTGTATGTGTGTGTGTCATGACGTGTGTGTGTGTGTCACGATGTGTGTGTTGGGCCCAGCAGCAGCAGTGAAGCTCCCTCGCCTCCTCCGGCCCCCTCAGACCACGGTGCTGACGGAGGGATCTGATAGGTTGAGCTGGCCGGTGATGTCAGTTGGGTACGGCTGCAGGCACAGGGACAAATACACACAGAAAGAAAACAAAGAAAACAAACAAAAAGCGTTAACAAAACCTCGACACACAACCTTTGGTTCTGCCTGAGCTCACTCACACTGAGTTTGTCCTGAACTAGTTTTTCTTCAAACCCCATATTAGCAGTGGTGGATATCGTGCTCTAAACGCTTTTTAATAAAGTGGTAAAGTGGTTTATGTTTTTGTGTTTAAAGCCTCGTGCTGTGTAAACATCAAAACAGTTTTAAGAAATTAATAATTATATGAGGTATGTGCATGTGGGTATGTGATTTAAAGCAGAGATTCTTAACCCGTGGGCCACAGCGCCACCTTGAGGGCATCAAAAGAACAGTTTTTAACTTTGGGACTGCACTGATTTTAAATAAGGTGCAATACACTTTCTCACCACTAGTAGCGATAGTGCACCACTCAGATGTTTAACAACTTTTTTAATATGTAGAAGAATCTTAGATAGAGTGGAAACTTATTTTAAATGAAAAGTCGAAACAAAAGTGAAGGCAATCCATCAAAAAAGGCCAAAGTTTGTCACTGATATGAAGAGCAGCTTCTGTTTTTACCATGCAATATTTTAAAAGTTCAAAACATTTTCAAATACATTTGCAAATACAGCTATATTTTAATTTGCACTTTATCAAATTAATTTTT
>NW_013952745.1:459996-461274 GCF_001266775.1 Austrofundulus limnaeus
AAATAAATCTGTTATTTTTTCTTATAAAAGGCTAAATAAAACAAAAATATTGGTGGTAATTTTTGACTGTGTAACTTTACAAACGGCTCCCCATACACAAAGAAAAATGAGTCAGAATCTGCTCCCACTCTCCTCCAGTCAACAAATCCATCAGCTGCCTGTTCCTGAAGTTTTCAGCCAAACATTTGAGAGCTTCACAGTAAGAGATTCAGTCCCTGAGAAGACGTTTCAGACTCCCGTCACATTAAAAGAAGAACATGAGGTGCTCGGAGAAAAGGAGGGATGCAAAAAAAAAAAAAGAAAAACGGTCCAACAAACACTGCAAGGTTTCAAATACACAGAAAGAACCGTCACAGAAGATTTCAGCTCATCTGACAGAAAAAAAAACCCTCACCAGCTCTTCAACTCTAATCTGAAGCTGAAATAAACGCAGAGGACAGAAGGAGGAAGAGTTACAGACTTATCCTGTAAAAACAGATTGATTTGCCTGCAGACAGCCGAAGGACAGACAGGAAGCTGAAACTGAGACGTTAGAGGACGAGTCTCTGCAGGTCCACCTGCGAAGACAAGCCGAGGCCGTTAGCGGAAGACAAAACTGAGATGAAGGGACAGAGAGGTGACAGGAGAGGAAGTGACAAACAGGACAAGGATGAAGACAGGACAAAGACAGGATGAAAACAGGACAGGACAGGACACCACACAGTCTGACACTCTTCACTTCTCCTTTGCAAGAGGACGACGCAATGAGTGTGAAAATTAAACCCAACAACCTGACCTCTGACCTGCCTGAAGCGACTGTCTGTCTGTCCGTCTCTGAGTGAGACAGGTGAGCCGATGGAGGCGGGAAGATGGACGACTGACAGATGGACAGCTGTGATGAGTCATCAGGAAAAGATGACGAAGAGGAGAGGACGAGGAGAGGACGAGGAGGACCAATGACAAGTCCGTGTGGATGGGAGGAGGTGAACGTGAGGGAAATTAAAGTGTCAGCGTGAGGAGGAAGAGAGAAAAACCATGAAGGTCAGTGACAGAACCAAAGAGGAGGACGACAGGTGGTCTTCATCTCCTTACCGTGGCGTCCCCGGGGGGCAAACGGCGTTTGAGGTCGGAGGTCGAAGTGATGGACCTAAAAGAGGTTTTAGGCTCGGGCTCTGCTCTACCACTTTTCCTATCCTACAATAAATCATATGATAGGTGCACACACACATTAACACACAGCAGAGACACGGCAGCCTCACACACACACACACACACACACACACACACACACACACACAC
>NW_013952745.1:462529-465464 GCF_001266775.1 Austrofundulus limnaeus
TATATATATAGGTTAATGTATCTATTTCTGTTTTAATTTCTAATTATGTCAGTGTCGGTCCTCCATACAGAACTTGAAAGAGGTAGTTCAGTGACCGAATCAGGTGTGTTGGAGCAGGAAACGTGTAAAACGTAGGGCTGTGGCCCTCCAGGACCATAACTGCCCACCCCTGGTTTAGGTGAAGTGTTGTCTAAGTGTAAAACAACAGATATGAAAATACTGATCCCTGTCATTTTAAATACAATCAACAGTCAAATAAACAATCCCGTTAATTTTAGCTACATTTAATATAATAATATTAATTTACAGTTGACCACTGCAAAAAACATCACATTTCACAGCCTCAGTTTTTGTGGATTTTTCTTTACAGCTTGATTAATATTTATTTGTAGAAACATTTGCAATTTTGGAACCTAAGATATCCACTAAATTTTTGTGTCTATAATGCGCAGTTGTTTTTACATACCTTTATCATCATCTTCATCAGGTTCTATTAATATAATTCATTACTGGTGAGTATACACACACTTTACTGTAATATTAATATTAAGGAAATTATTACAATTATTTACTTCAATCATATCAAAGAAAATGTGGGTTTGAGAGCATGTTTAGTATTTAAATGATAAAAATAGTAATTTATTGGCCACATTTTCACTATTTAAAGAGAGCTGTACAAACATAACTCTTGCAAATGTAAGGGGTCGACTGTAAACATTTGTAAATTCATATGTAAAATATTTTTGCATATAGAAAAAGGATTTTATTTGCCATTCTATAACATTTTTAATTTCACAGTGACTGACAGGAAGAATTCTGTTGAACTAATACTTTTCCAAATTCATAACTTTTAGAATAAGTTAATATTGAAATGTTTCCTTCATAAGACATGTTTAAGTGTTTAAAACATAAAACAATTCAAAAAACAGACACAAACAAACAAATTAATTAAAACAAACTAATGGGGTCCCAAATTTCTGGGAAATTTGCAAATTTTAAAAATGTGGGGGAAAAAATAGAAAAACGGGGGAATTCCACAGTTAATCTGCATCTTTTGATTCATCAACACTTTCCACACAGTTAAAGAAATAAAATAAAATAAAAACACAAAAATTAAAATACAAAAGATCACTATATATCTCTTATATATATCTCTGCTGTTAAAACAAACACTACACATAGTATTTTACTCATCCCAGAGGAAATTTTTAAATGAGTTTTTAATCTGTAAAAAATGTTTTTAATATGAAATGAATTTATTTAATTTTAAGTTTCTACTTTAACGTTACCTGTTAAACAACAGATAATAAAATTGTAACATATGCTTTAGATGATATTTTACACCATTTTAACTCACAGATAATTTAAAGTGAAAAACAAAAACTAAGATATAAACAGATTATAATCTGAAACATGTGGGCATTTTTAATTAGACAGTTTTGTTTTAATAAAGCTAATCCCAGTTTGTGGCTCAGTACAGCAGATCTGATGTAAAAACTGTGTAAAGACATTTCTTCATGTTGAATGTTGTGTTTCCTGTGTGTGTTTTTGTGTATTCTGGATGAAGTGTTGTCCATCTGCTCAGCTCAGCAGCAGCTTTTCAAACCGCCTGCAGAACTCAGTCTGTTCCTGCTGCTCCCTCAACAAAAACCATGTGGATTTGTGTGTTTATTTCCTGACTGTGATCAGCCACAACATTACGACCAGCTGCCTGACCCTGTGTGGTCGTCTCCTGTTTAAATATAAACTGTACGAAGAGACGAGTCAGGATGTTAATCTGTGGGAGTGTCTGTGGATACGGTGCAGATCAGTGTCAAATGTTTGGTTTAATTCAATTTATTGTGTTTTATACATTTAGGTTTGTTTTAACTGAATAAATGCACTAAAGGTTTCAGGATATTAAGGAGGGTCTCTATAAATCACCAAAAGTCACATTGGTCCCATAAACCACAAATACGAGTACGTGTGTGTTCACAATTTGTGTTTAGATGAGGTGATGTTTCAGTAAAACAAAGAGTTGTGTTTTACTGCCCACAGCCACAAACACACAATAGCAGGTAAACAACAACAACAAACAACAACAACATGAGGCTCAAACACAGGAAGACAACAGGAAATCAGTCTGAAACTCTTAGGGAACATTTCCTGTGGGTGGGGGGCATGGAGGTGGAGGGGGAACAAAGATGGCTGATGAAGTCTGAATGGGGGGGCATGGTCACATCAGATCATTATACCAACACTCTGCTGCTATAATGCCATCTCGCCTGGGGTGGGGGGTGGAAACAGAGGAAGGAGGGGCAGCTGATGATCACGTGTTGCCTGACCTCTGGCATCATCATCAGTCTGACCTTTGACCTGGAGTTCTGTTTTCTGATTGTCAACAAACCCCCCGAGCAACAGAATCCCAACGTAAACAACAACAAATCACCCCGTCACCAAAACTAAAACATGTCTGAAGCTTTGCTACAAACACGAGGCGTTCAGACAGGATGAAGGGGGTCTGGAGGGAAGCCAGCTGCCAGAGAGGTTTAATGACGAAAAGAAAACCAGGTGACCCAGATCCACTTTAGATTCAGCAGGTGTGGAAACATTCAGAAGGAAAACACAGAAACAGTCATTAAAGCATAGAAGTTCAGAGGAGACTCTCCCACCCGGGCCCACACCGGACCCGGCCCAGCCCGGGCCCACACCGGACCCGGCCCAGCCCGCGACATCCAGCAGGGAGAGAGGAAGACTTGGATCAGAGCATCAGTCAGAAACACAGGACATGTGAGACCATGAAAACTGGACTGAACTAATCCCAGACTGGTTCTGATGCCTGCAGATCAGAACCTTTAACCAGAACAGGAACAAAGTGGACAAACTGTCAGATATAATCTGCTCTGTTAAAAACACTGTTTAAGTTTCATTATACGCCTACACATATATATATATA
>NW_013952745.1:467270-471440 GCF_001266775.1 Austrofundulus limnaeus
CTGATTGGAGTCAGAGGACTGAAGTAAAGTTTTTAACAAGAAATCCAGCTGAATCCTGTTTATTCGGACATACCATATTAAAACACGTATTTCTTACAGTACAACGTCAGAAACAACCGGATCCAGACTGGACCGTGTGATTTGGGTCGACGATGCTTTCTGTTTTGCTGCCTCTGCAGACGCAGCCGTGTGAAGTGCTAATCATCCCGCGTTAGCCGTTAGCCCGTGGCAGCGGGCGTTTGAAATGCTAATCCAGGCGAACGCTGCTGGTTATTAATGTGTTTGTGTCAGGAGGCTGCGCTCACCTGCCGACGAGGAGAACGTCTGAAACAACAAACTGCAGCAGAACAGAACCAGCTCTGTTTCCCATGCTTTAATGAACCACCGCTCCCTTTTCACATCTCTGGGAACCATATTTTTAGGCTGATCTTTTAATCTCTTTGAGAAGCGCACTGAAGTCAGCAGAACCAGACAGCTCTGAAGAAACGTTGCATCTGATCATCAGCAGGTTGTGGTTCACAGAGCCTCGTCTCAAACTGAGCAGAACTGTTCAGAACCGTTAAAAACTAAACGTGTTTCAGCCGTGAGACAAACTGTGATGAGAATGAAGACAGAGAAGCTCAGCTCTGTGATTCCTCTGACCTGAGCTGGGGTCAGTCTGCAGAAACACCAGCTCATTAAAGCTGAACAGGAAACGCAGGTCAGGCTGACCCCAGGTCAGGTCAGAACTCTTCACTTAGAGACAACTTCTTCACTTTTACCAACTGAAACATGAAAAACTCAGAAGAGAACAAAAGAAATATTAAATACTGTATATATTTACTGTATGTTTTACTATAAACAGTTTAAGAATCAAAGATTTACATAAATTATGAGCAGATATTACTTTTACACCTAATGAAATACTTTTATTTTGAAACATTTAGCTAAACTGAAAAAAAAAAAGGAGTTGTCAAATACAAACCTTTGGATAATTGTTTTTTTTCCCACTAAAATGACAGTTCAGTGCTAAAGGTTTTTGGATATAAACAATGTTTATTCTGCTGACTGTTAAACAAGATCGACTAAACTGATGTGAGAACAAAAAAAGAAACGTACAAATCAAAGCTGCGTCACACAGTCGAGCTGGATCAGATCAACAAAGCAGGAAATGATCTGGATGACTGATTTCTCTTTCCTGCTGCAGCAAAGATTCACCAACAGACACTTCAGTGACCAACACAATCCAACACAATCCAACACAAACCAACACAATCCAACACAAACCAACACAATCCAACACAAACCAACACAATCCAACACAATCTGCTGGCACCTTAGATTGATTTTTCTACAGTTGTGACCTGCTGCTGTAAATAAACTGAACTGAATCCAAACCATTTCATCAATAATGTCTGTTAACCTGCTGCCTTCAACCTGCCTCAAATGACAAAAACACCCTGGAAACAAACTACCAACCTCAACACAACATTCAGTCCAGGTTTCAAAACAAAACTGTTTCAACATTTCACAAAAACAGCAGATCAGAAAAAAAAAACAAGCAGGTCAGAGGTGCTCGACACAAAAGCTTCAATAAAGTAAAGTAACAAAACATAACATGATGTAAAGTAATTTAAAATAAAGTCATGTAAAGTGAAGTAAGATGTAAAGTCATGTAAAATAAAGTCATGTAGGTAAAACCTAAGATAATGTAAAGTAATAAAAAATAATGTATTGTAAAGTGACAAAATATTACATAATGTAAAGTAAAGTAAGAAAACACAACAATGTAAAGTAATATAAAATAAAGTAATGTAAAGTAGGGTAAAACCTAAGATAATGTAAAGTAATTAAACATAATGTAAAGTAATATAAAATAATGTATTGTAAAGTAACAAAACATAACATAATGTAAAGTAAAGTAAGAAAACATAACAATGTAAAGTAATATAAAATAAAGTAATGTAAAGTAGGGTAAAACCTAACAAAGTAAAGTAAATAAAACGATGTAACAAAGTAACTTAAAACAACAATGTAAAGTCTGTAAATGTGAAATAAACTAAGATAAAGTAGCAGAAAGTAAAGTAATATATTGGTAATGTAACATAATCCAAATAATAGCATACTATATATAAAGTAACAAAAGGTAAGGTAATAAAACCATACATAAACATAATCAAACAAAGTAATTTAGAGTAACAAAGCAAAGTAATGCAATCACAGACACATAAAAAACACAAGAAAGTAATGTGACGTAATGTAAAGAAACTGCATTCAATGTAAGTAAAACTGTAAAATAATATTAACTAAAAAGTAAATTAACATACCATAAAGTAATGTAACAATACATACAATTATTTGAAGCAAAAAGGACAACAGTCTAACAAAGCAGTGTAATGTTAGGAAATAGTATAATGTCATAAAAAAGTAAAGTAACAGTGTAAAATAAGATTGCGTTATGTGAAGTAAAATAAAGTAAAGCTACATACCTGCAGGTTCTTCCTCCAAACGTTGACGGCAGCGAATGCGAGCTGCATCTGTTTCCTGCGGGCGTCTTTGTGACGTTTGTAGGCGATCTCAATGAAGATGAGGAAGATCCCTGCGACTATGCCGCCGGCCACCAGCATGAACACACCTGGGAAGAACAGGTGATGAGGGTCAAACACCGAGCCATCTTTTATATGGAGTAATAACTTAGGGGCGGGGCCTGTTTCCTACCTGCCATGTTCTCAAAGGTGAGGGTGGCGGGCGCGTTGCTCCTGGAGTCACACTCCTGGTAACGAACCCACGTCTTGTCCAGGTCTTCCATGAAGCCATTTTCATGAGAACTGTGGGAACAGGAATAGTGGGCGGGGCATCAGTGGGCGGAGCCTAAGAGGTAACGACTGGTCAGTGATGGTTACAAAGTTTGGTACCTGAGAATAGCCAGAGAAACATTCTGCTTCCACGGACTGTCTTTCCTCATTCCGATCCCAAACCCGGAGCGGAAGAAAAGCTCTCCAGTCGTCACCAGATCGCATTTCTGCGATGCCTCGAACTCCAACACGGCGCTGTCCCAGATGAAGGCGTGCAGCTTACTGCAGGAGGAGGAGGAGCAAAGACATTAGGCGTGCAGAGCGGGACAGGCAGGACACACCTTGGATCTGCTGCCTACTTGTCTCGGACAGCCTGGATGGCCTCGGCGGCGCTCTCGTAATTGTGTTTCTCCATGTGCCGGTACATGGTGCTCAGCTCCACCTGCCGTCTGAAGTAGATATCCACCGAGCTCTGCTTCACTGTGGCGTAGATGAACTTATCTGATGGGTTACGCAGCTGGAAGCACGGAGAACATCATCACAAACCCACCCTAACAGATCCCGATGGAAAATTAAGACTGAGAACTCCACAGAGGAGTCTCTTTTAGCTAGCTTCACCTGAGCGTTCAAGCTAGGTGTGTCACACCTGTAGATCAGCTCATCCCTTTTAACACTTCTACACAATCTTTTACTTTATAGATTTTAGATGTTTTTCTAATGGGAAAATCTATGTAAATAAAGTGGCTCTATTTTTGTCTTCTTATGCTACTTTAGTTAGCATTTTGCTATTTGTAGCTAGCTCCTTACAACATTCTTTACATTTAACCTTTATTTAAACAGGAAAATAAAATGTTCAGATTAAAAATCTATTTTTCAAAAGTTCTCTTAAATTATAGACAACATTTTGGATCTTTGAGCTAACCTTTTTAACTTTAAGCTAGTGTGTTGTCGCCATTGATATATATTACTGGATTGGGCGTGGCTAGCTTGTTGCTACATAGATGTGCTCACACTGGAGCTCTGTTCTGCACTGAGGAGCTTCAACACAATGAATGGAGGTCAATGGACTGTGAGGTGTCACTCTGATGAAAAACTCTTATAACTTCATTATTTCTTGCTCGATTTTTACAAACTATGGTTCAAAATAAAGCTGAGGAAATTGTGAATTTTATAGTTGTGGAAATTCAAAATAGATAACTAATTTAAATGATTAAAACAGTGCTTAAATCAAGTATTTTGCTCTTCACAGGTGTTTTTTCATACAAATCAATGGGTTCTGACCAGCTGGATATTAATACAACCTGTATATTTATTAATCAGAACTGAGTCTTGGACATTTAAAATAATAAAATTAATCTTTCAAGTCTGTGTGTGTGTGTGTGTGTGTGTGTGTGTG
>NW_013952745.1:471484-474323 GCF_001266775.1 Austrofundulus limnaeus
TGTGTGTGTGTGTGTGTGTGTGTGTGTGTGTGTGTGTGTGTGTGTGTACATACTGTACATACACAACTATAAAAGTTTTTGCTGCAAACTACAATAATTTTAACATCAGTAAAACCTAAAAAAACTAATTATTTCAGGTCACAGAGAATTGTTTATTGAATGTATTTTTATCACAAAGAATTATTCTTCAGGTTCACAATGATGCAGGCTGTATCTGAACATGTTTTTTTCCTCCTTTTCTCTGGAAATGTTGAAAAACACAAATACTGGATGTAGAAAATATCTGAATAAACCAACCTGTTTGACAATGTGACTATTTATGTTTATGATGCTCAATCATTACATTAGTGTCTGTCATTAGTGAGTCTACATCATAATTTCTAAATTTATATGCAGTGTAACTACTCAACAATCCAATAAAGTCCATATTTACATGTTTAATATCAATAAATAATATATTTGACAACAGATAAAATCGATTTTAAATAAGGTTAAACATGAATATTGAAGCTGTTTAATGCTAGCATACAGGTTTTACAATTAAAATAATTGATTTTGGTTAAATATGTGTAATATTTACCTGTGAAACATAACACTTTTATCTCTTGTAAACATGTAACAATCTATGCAGTTTATAGCAAAGTATTTGTACCATTTGTACATTTATAAAGTGTTTATTTGCACCGCGCTACATTCTGCTCATTGATTTCAATGGATAGCGTTAGCATTAGCTCAATGCATAAAAATCCCCCTTGGGTTTTTTCTTTTTGGCACGCCCAGGTCACGTGACGCCCAGTCCAGTAATATATATCAATGGTTGTCGCTTTTAGCCTCTAGCTAGCATTTTGCAACTCTTAGCTGTTCGCTAGACTTTTGCTACTTTTAGCTTTTAGCTATTGCTTTGCTTGTTTTAGCCTGTAGCTGTGTGTTTTTGTGCTCACCCTGGGGTCATTGATGCCAGTGATGCGCTCCTCAGGCCGGTCCAGCACCAGGAAGGCCGCCAGGTTGGCGGTGTACGATGCTACGATGATCATAGCGAAGCCGGCCCACACCATCCCCAGGATCCTGGCCGAGAAGCTCCTGGGAGCTCCTGCAGATCAACATCAGTACGAAACGTCAGAAGACGGCGGCGCCGACAGCAACACGGGCATCAGAGCCGGCGCCGTCTTTACCTTCTCCGATCCCAGAGTTCAGCAGAACTCCCCATGAGAACCACATAGCTGAGGACAAGGTGAGGGCGTCTTCCTCTTCTTCTTCACTGTTCACTTTAAACCTCCCAAACGGGCTGCAGACACAAACTCACTGTTTTATCATCACATTATCAATAAACACAACTTTAAACTTCCTGTGACATGCCTATCCTTCAAAAAAAAAAAATCAAAGAAAGCATCTTTATACTTAAGAAAATTGGTAGAGTACACATGATTTTACACATTTTATCTCAAAACCGGCTTATTTTCTTTTGAATTTGTCTCAGCCAAAAAGAAACAGGAAGTGACATCAAAGGGTAACTCTCATCAATAAAATAAACTTGCTGGTCTCAATTTATTAAAATAATATTATTTAAACTTTAACTCTTCCTCATCCCTCTGATAGCGACTAAAAATAATCTAAAGAAACATCAGATTCTTCTCTACAGTCTGTGTTGTAACAACACTGTTTACATTCAGACATTCCCCTTTTACATCACTTCCTGTTCCTTCACATGTAAGTATCTCAACAACTGTTCATCTCAGCAGCGTAAAATTTGTTTTGCAACATGTTATCATTGTTATCTTTCAAAAAATGCATTCAGGTTTATTGCAAAAATTTGATGTCACAGGTACTTTAAATCTGATGAGATCTTGTATTTCTCTGAATAAAGCTTGTTGTTGTGTAGCTACAGTGTACAGTTGTGTTGTTTACCTGAACCGGTCTAATAGGTAAAGCATCACTGCCACCACATGGACCGACAGACCGACTAACAGCCACAGTGTGCTCTGGAACGGCTGCATGAACGAGTCCAGAGTGCTGCGAGGGATTTCCTGCAAACACAAACAGAAAGCATGAGCAGATCCTGCGGGCTCTGTCGGCTCGTGTTCGGGTCCATCACGGCTGCAGACACAGCTCAACGCTTTATTTCTGTGCTGTCGAGTTTGATCTGAGCACAAGAAGCTGCCGGCAGCCTGAGGTGAATACAGAGATGAACCCGATCGATATCTGCTGAAATAACCGGATCAGTCTGCTGGTTCTGCTGCAGCGTGTGAACAGGAACTTGGCATCTTCTCACAAACAGACTCTGTACTCGGAGCTTCCTGCTCACCGCTCGCCGTCAGAGATCAACGCTCTGATCAGCGTCGATGCCTCTCACTCACCTTCTTGACGAGGATGGTGAGCCCCTGGTATTTAAAAGGTTTGGAGAACTCGATGTACTGAGCGCGCTCATTGTTGATGGTCAGGGGGGCCACGATCATGTCCGCCAGGCCCCCCAGCAGCTCCCCCATCATTCCGTTCCACTCCTTCTTGTTGCTGTTGTTCACCTGCGGGAGGAGAGGGCAGAACTCAGGTGAACCGGTCCAACTGGAGATCAGGTAAAGAGCTCAGGTGATGGGGACGACTCTCAGCTACTACCCCACCAAGTTTTATCTCACAGCCTGCAAAATGAATGGAATTACAGCTCTTTCTGTTTGCTGCGGCGGCCATCTTGAATCAGTAACTTTTTGCGAGTTTTGTTAAAATCCATGAGGTGCTTCATGAAAAATTTTGCTAATAGACCAATAATTACACAGTTACCCTCCTTCAATGGAAGTGAGCAATATTTGGTAAAATTACCAAAAAATAAAGTTCTTTGAAACCATCA
>NW_013952745.1:475041-482496 GCF_001266775.1 Austrofundulus limnaeus
CCCAGAATGCTTTGCGTGTAAATAAAATGGCCCCGTCCGTGTATTTTTAAACTTTTAGTTTATTTTAGTTTATAAACTTTTAGTGTATTTTTAAACTTTTAGTTTATTTTAGTTTATAAACTTTTAGTATATTTTTAAACTTTTAGTTTAAAAATGATAAAAACTAAACATCCTACAGTATTTTTAGTCTTTATTTTACAGTTAAAATATATGTTTTTCAAAATAAAGTCTAATGTTACAACTAACCAAGAATCCCTTTAAAACCAAAAATAAACCTGATTTTATATTCATAGTCTATCTTAACACATTGAAATTGGCCTCTGTCTCTATAAGAACCTCCTACCGTTTCTAACACTCCCACTTCAGCATGTCTTTTACAACAATGCTTCAAGGGAGGGGGCTATGTGAGGCTAGCTACATACCGAGCTCCAGGGAGGAGCTCTGTACAAATAGGCGGAGCTTTGTGTAAACGGGTGGATCTTTGTACAAATGGGCGGAACTTTGTGTAAATGGGTGGATCTTTGTACAAAAGGGCGGAGCTTTATAGCAGCAGGTGTTTAGGCAGCTCCACATGACCACCACAGGAGATTCACGGATTTCTCTAATATGAATGAGTCAAAGCAACTCTGGATGTTTTTGATGAGACATTATAACATGGTGTAAAGATCAAACACTTTGCATACCCCCCCCCCCAAAAGAAAAGTAAAACGTGTCGTCTGATCAGGAACTTACTCGCTCCTGCGTTCCAAATTTCCCATCAGCCACCAGGTGAACCTCGTAGGTGAAGTTCATGCTCATGGCCAGCTTGATGAGCAGGTCGATGCAGAACCCGTAGCAGCACTGCGGGACGATGGGCTGACCTGGACACAAACATGGACCCGCTTTCATCAGAAGAAGAAGGATCTGGTGTGGGTTCTGAGGGTTCCCTCCCAGATGCACAGCAGGATCTGTGTACCTGGTATGGTCCCGTTGGGTCCGGTACAGATCACCTTCTTGATCAGAACCCCGTTAACGGTGTACTCTTCTTTACACGTCCCGTCGCTCTTCGTCGGCTTGACGTAAACAAACGGCTCCTGGTGGATCGTCACGATCTGAACACAGAACAGATTTTAGAACAAGGTTCTGGTGTCAGAGGAACAGAACCCCCTGGGGGGGTCGGGATGAGGACAGGAGCCGTGTCAGATCATTTATTCACAGCTCCTGGATGTAGCAGAATGTTTTACTGGACAGAACCGGTGTCACTAAAGCTGTCCTACATCATGTCATCCGTCATGTTCTGGTGAGCCAAACGGACCTTCAGTTTGGTCGACATCTGGTATCCCACTGGTTTCTCCGTCTCTCCTCCAGGCCAGATGATCTTCCTCTGAGGATTCATCACCACCTGCAGCACAAACACGTTTCGAGCCGGGTCAGGAAGTGGTTCCAGGCAGGTCTCAGTGTGACGGGCCGACTAAATGAACATTCATATTTAAAGAGGCCCGAGGCTCAGAGACGACCCGCCTGCAGCATCGGCTCATCTGTTCAGCTCAGAGCTGCAGGTACTGCAGGTGCTTCTGTTCACGCTTTTATTTTCCTTTTCAGACTTCCTGCTCTTCATTTTTTACACTTTTAGTTACGATTTTCACATTTTTATGTGTTAGCTAAACTTTCTGCCTAATTTAGGCTTTAGAAATAGTTTAGCTACATTTATCTTTTAGCTACTCTTTTGTTACCTTTAGCTTTTAGATACAGTATGGCTAACTTTAGCTTTGGCTTTAGCTTTTTTATGTTTTTGCTTTTCTTATATTTTAGCTACAGTTGGTCACCAAGAGTCTCAGTAAGATGAACCAGGTGGACCACCAGGAGCATTAGACAAGTGGAGGTGATCTCTGCCCCTTTTCCACTAGTACCAGTTCAGGCTGGCCCGATCCAGTTCGGTACGGTTCCAAGCCATTTCCATTAGGGATGTCCCGATCAGATACTCAGTATCGGTGTCGGTGGTAAATATGGCCATTTTTTGACAATCGGGTAGAATGGGATTTAGTCATGTGATCGGGCCGATCCAGTTTTCAGCATCATCATGCTTTACAGCTGCCGTTAAGAAGTCAAGACGCACAAAGTAAGCAACCACCATGTCCACAGTGTGGGAACACTTTTCAATGGAACACAATGATGCTGAAACTGCATCTTGCAAAATCTGAAAACTGGATGTTTCTTGTGGAGGGAACAGCAGGGCTCGCTTTAATACAACCAACCTTGTCACTTGGACAGAAATAAAAAATAAAGCTATTGGATCAGTATTGGATCAGTACCGGAAAGACTAATCATTAAAAAAATCGGATTGTATCGGGAGCCAAAAAATCTGGATCGGGACATCCCTAATTTCCATCAGGCCAGATTCATGAAACCAGTCCTTTTTTTGGTACCTACTTCATTGTGGTTCCAAGAGGTCCCAGTCGACACCAAAATGCGACGTAAGAACACTGTTCGTCACGGATTGGTTAGTGGGTGGAGTCACTAGCTGCATTTCCATTGACCATGAAAATGTGCAAATTAGAATTGTTGCCGGTTGTTGATCACAGGAGTCACGTGATCAACAACCAGCTGTTTCTACTGGTGAAAAAGACGATGACGAAGGAGATAACAGGAAGTAGAGTAGTAGTAATATCACAGAAGTACTGTAGTATAAAACAGTAAACTCACCGACTACAATTTCCCAAAAACACAGCATACGTAGCCGCTCCCAAGTAGGGACTTGTCTCTGGAAAGCCTCGATAAAAGACGCCGACGTCTCCTCTGATGATGAGCGCTAGTGTCGTGGTAGCAACATGCTATGTGTTTACATCCATCGCCGCCATGTTTGTAATGACTTATCATGAGAACAAACGTATTCACGTGACTTTAATAGCATTTCTTACTTAATGGAAACATCGCAGTTGCAAAACTGTGTTTTTCGACATTAACAGAATATCGACATAGTTTTGCGCACGTTTGCAATGGAAACGCAGCTACTGGTTGCGTCTGAGCTGCCTTTACAACAACAACTCGAGGCGCCATTTTTTCAATTATGACACTCACAATGGCAGAACAGAGATCCACATCATGGTCCAATGCTGAGATGCAGGAGTTTTTGTGCTTGGTGGCAGAGGAGAAAATTCAAAGCGAGCTAGACGGGTCGACGCAACGAAAAAGTGTTCAAGGAGTTGTCGGAGCTGATGGCCACTCGTGGCTACGAGAGAACTGTTAAGTTTTGACTAGGAGAAGAACCCAAATCCGGACGGAGGTGAGTTTTAGTAAGAAAAATGTTTATTTTAACAAAAATAAACAAAAAGCTGTCAAGGCAGCAAAAACTAAATAATAATGACAACAAGGGAGAAACTTAACAGTTGGGTAAACCAAACAATGAGCCAGTGAGGGTGTGGAGTAAAAGACCAGTTTATATACAAACAGAGGGAATGAGGAAATGATGAACACCTGGTGGCAGGATTGATTGGGGATGACTGAGCAGGTGAGGATGATTAAATGATAATTGACTAGAAATTAGGCTGAGGATAACTGGAGGGTGGAAACACAGGGAAACAAAAAATAAAAAAACGCACATCTTCACAAGAACCCCAAAGCAATGTCGGGACAAACTGAAAATGTTGAAGTGTGATTATCGCACGATTAAGGACCACAATGGAAGGAGCGGTTCAAACCAGTTCAAACCCACTGCTACGTTTGATGGTTGCGTACCAACAGCATTACCACCACCTTCAGGCAAATACGTGTGACGACAATTTTCGGACTGTGGAAAAACACACCCACTGGAACCGGACTGGAACGTCAATGGAAATGCACCCGAACTGACCCGTTCTGACACTAACCATACCAACACTAGGTGGCACTAGTGGAAAGGGGGCATAGTGGACCAGGTGGACCACCAGGAGTTTTAGGTCGTATTCACACCAGCCATGTTTAGTCCACTTTAATCGAACTCTAGTTTGTTTGCCTGGAAAGCTCGGTTCATTTGTGGAGGTGTGAATGCGTAATCAAACTCTGATTTGGACTAAAAAAGGGAACTCTGGTCCACCTGAAAACCTAGGTCTCTGTTTAATTGAAACGAACTCTGGTGCGGTTCGACTGCATGTATGAACGCTAAGCGGACCAGAGACCGCTCCAAAAGCAGGAAGTGGACTATACTGCATGACATTCTGAGTAATAACAGTAATAAATGTACTTATATGGTGTAAACACCTCGCTGGACGACTGTATAAGGTGGACATCATGACTGTGGAGCTGGACGTGCTCCTACTCGATTAACACGGAACTTCCTCAGCCGACTTGTTTGCAAAACAAGATTCTCCGTGGTTCCGCCTCATCTTCCTCTCATGCTGAGCTCCTTGTTGAAGACTATTTGTTTAGCACATTTGCGAAAAACAAAAAATGAACCCTATAACCCTTAAAATGTAACGTTACCATTGTTTGTTTACATGTTGAGAAGAAGGAAGTTGCTCTAGGTCTTCTGAGGTTTTCATGTCGATTTCTTTAGTGGTTCTTGGTGCAGCGCCCCCACAGGTGAGGGCGGGAACAGGTTGTTTACAGGGTTTAGTTCGGTTGAGAAAGTGCAGTGTGAATTCAAACCGCACCAACAGAAAATGTAAACAAAGCTTGCAGTTTTGGTCCACAATCGAACCGAGTCTACCGGACTATCAGGTGTGAATACGACCTTAGACAAGTGGACCAGGTGAACTAGGTGGACCAGGTGTAGCATGTGTGCTGTACCTGTGTTCCGTTGAAGACCCCGACCTGGACCAGGCGACCCGGTTTCTGCTGGTAGTTCAGGATGCTGTAGGTGGCGAAGCGCCGGTCGCCGTCGTCGTTAAACTCAATCCGTCCCGTCAGGCCGTCGGGGTACTTCGATGACATCAGCACCCTGTGGAGCCAATCAGACGACACGTAAGTGACTCTATGAAAATCCTGGACTGCAGAAACCATCAGCTGGACTGAAGCAGATTTTGGGTCATCCTGTGATGAAGAGGAGGATGAAGAGTGACAGGGTTGTTCCACTTGAATCTGAATACAGATCAGGTCACAGGATCATCTCTGGGATTCTCGTGTCCCGCTGAAGGAGACAAGAACGCCCAGAAATCCTACGCTTTCTGCGCTCATTAAACTCGACATGGTGGTGCCTTCAGGGGACGACAGCGAGAGACCGACATGCAACCATCAAACACTGAAGATAACTTAAGAGAAACTATATTTTTTTACATCAACAAGACTGATGGAGAAGCTAAATAACCTGTCGGGTCGACAGTTAGACCCGCGAGCTGCGGGGTCTCAGAGGTACTGACCGTTTGAAGAGCGGCCCGGTTCTCCAGATGTTGGTGTTCCCCACGCAGCCCCGCGGAGGCTCCGTGATGTTCTCCTTCTCAAACAGCTCCTGCAGGGACTGAGCCACCACGGCGACGGCGTCCGTGATATGAGCCGACTCGTTCTTACCGTTAATCAGCTGGAGGCCCAGCAAGCCTGCGCCGTGCACACACACACACACACACACAGACACACACAAACACACACAGACACACACACACACACACAGCAGGAAGTTACACAGGCCTCTCTCTGAAAACTGTCCTCATTCACACATGAAGCTCTCAGACGCTCAGCAGAGGTAATTAAACAGCGGCTCGGTGTAATTCAGACACTTTCTGGGCTTCAGGCTTCAGGTCAGCGTTCAGTAACACCAAACTGCATGCTGGGAGTTCACTCTGACAATCACAGCCGTTTGTCTCAGCACAGAAAAACCCCACTGAGACACCAGGAACTGCAGCTGGGGACATCCTTCAGCTGAGACCCGTCACGCTGTGAAGAAACCTGTCCACATCTGTCCTCCGGCTGAGACACAACAGACCGCTAACACAGTTAGCATTCTCCAAAAACAACCAAAAATACTGAAGCAGCTCATTGAAAATGACAAATTAAAATAAAAGTAACAGGAAAAGAAGCTTTGTTCTTCATTAAACTGTAGTTAGGCTCGGATTGCCTGAACTATCCTTTAGTTCTAAAAAAAATTGTAAAATTCTCCATTTGATTCTGTTTGTTCTGAAGATTTTTCAAATATTAAAGCCAGTTTTTGTGGCAGAATAGTTATACTGTACTGAATCATATTATAATGTATCTGAACATATTGTATTATATTGTACCGTATCACATTGTACTGAAATGTATCATATAGTACTGTATAATACTGTCCCATATCTTTTGTTGATCTAATTTAAAAAATGCAAACAAAAAGAAATGTTTTGTCAGAACCAGTGGAATGCTAAAAGCTGTTAGCAGACTGTTAGTGAGCTGAAACAACAAATGTAGAATCTTTTTCCTTCATGTGTGACGAGAACATGTTGAAGACAAACAGCAGAAAAGTTCAAACTGTCTCCGATCTTCACAGGTTTCTGTTTGTGGAACTGTTTGTTTGTTTGTTTGTTTGTTTGTTTGTTTGTTTGTTTGTTTGTTCATCAGAACTTGTCACAAAAATGTTCTTTTTTTCTGGTTGTTTTTGGACCCGCTTTAGTTCCTGTAAGCTACAGAGTTCATGTTCAGTGTTTGTTGAGGCGCTGGGCTCTGTGACATCAATAATCATTATATGACTTTATTTCTGCCGTACCTCATCTGTTGTGTTAAATAACTCCATATAACTCAAACAACATGCATTTTACTGCCAGGTGGGAACTCTCAGAGCTCCAGAACCAGGTCAGAGCAAGGTCTAAGTGTCCCTGGGCCCCTTTAAGACCCTGCAGGTCGAGAAAAGGATCCTAGACTTGAAACCAGGAGGTTTACGTCACAATAAACCAAACATTAAACTATAACCAGTATAAAAGCTGACTCAGCAAGAACCTGCAACACTTCCTGAAACAGAAACCTGGAACCTGCTGCAGCTGAGACCAAACAGCTGGAGGATTTTCAGAATGCAGTCTGGCTGCACGTCTAAAGAAATGATGATGATTTTTGTCACATCTGGTCACACAGATGTGGAGAAAAGTCTCGTCATTTCTCAGCGTGCAGCGGCCGGTGGGTGAGGATGTTTTCTGGAGTCAAATCAAAACCACAGCAAAAAGAGCAGGAAGTGGATTACTCAGCAACCAGAGAGCCGGGCGTCCGCACCGATCCAACAAACAGCTTTTGGTTTTTAACGTTTCTGTTTAAAACTGAAGTATAACCGGAAACACCAGGAGGCTCCAGCTGGACGTAGTCCTGTCTCAGAGCTCAGAACTGAGCCGTCCAGAAGTGCCGCTTCAGAAATGACCCTCTGGCTGGCTGAGTAATCAGCTGACTCAATAAACCCCGCCCCCAGGATTCATGTCGCAGTGGGCGGCGTCTTTATTGACCAATGGCAAAAGGCAAAGCATCAAGCAGGAAACAGGAAGCAGCGAAGTCATCTTACCAGTTGATTGAACACACATCACGGTAACCACAGCACCCCCCCACCCCCACCCC